>NC_029791.2:11954579-11966998 GCF_000816755.2 Arachis ipaensis | reverse complement strand
GCCATTGCTTTTACAAATTATTATTTTTTTATAATTATTTTTTATTTAATTTTTAAAAATAAATTATAAATAATTAATAATTTATTTTATTCAAAATAAATAAAAAAAATCATAATAGAATGGCATTTCCATTTGTGATTTTAAGATTTGCTATTATAATCTTTTTATTTTTCCGGTTTTAAGTAAAATAAATTATACCTTTAACTTTACTTTTAAAGTGTAATGCTTCTAATGATATTTCAAGTAAGCACAAAATTGTTATGCATGTTCGAACAGGATAATTATTAGGAAACTTTTCCAATGATCCAGTCCACTTTTTTGGATCTTTGATGATCCATGTACGGTCCGGTCACGTTTTTTTATTTTGTCCTGTAGCTAAATGTGAAATTTCGAGAATGTCCCTGAACAAAGGCAAAAATGACGACAGGTGAAGTGATCAGCTCAAAGGAAAAATGAAGCCGAGTAGCCCCTCAGCTAGCTGATTTAAGAGTGCTTGGGCTGAAATACGCTGTCGTCTTGGAAAACCCCAGATGTCCTAATCTGATATTGTGCTTTCACCCATGGAGGCCGTCCTCATCGCTCATCGTTTGTGTTGTTTGTGTATGTACTTAAAGTGACTGTGGCCTTCAACTTCTGGATCCCTGATAACGGCGGAGGTTGGAATCGAAGTAAACGGTCATCGCGGCGGAGGCATTGTTTATCTCACCCGCCCGATCGCAGGAGTTGGCACCATAGATCGCGGCTCGTGTTAATAACACGAGGTTGACATCGCGCAATTTTGTTCGTCGACGCGGTGGTCCCATCGCCCTGTGTAAGTCTGTCGACGGGTGAGACTCATTCTGCCAATTTCCGTTTTGTTTTCAATTTAATTTCTCCATCGTGACATTGTCGTTGAAAGTTTAACCTGTCTCTGAAATCATGGATTTTTTACTACTCTAATTTGATGTTGTTGTTGTTCTTGAAAATTATGAAAAATATTATATGATCTTGTTGAAAATTTGTGTGATGTGTTAGTGTTGGTTTAACCGCATTGTTGATCTAATGAGATGATTGAGCATAAATTGTGTTCTAAAAAAAGTAGAGGTAATTGAGTTTGTTGCTTAATCCCGTGACAAACCGTCGAATTTGCTGCTCCAAAGAATGCGTTATTCCGCTTTGTTTTTTTCTGAAAAAGCCTTTGGTATTTATTTTGTTACAAATTGCTTTGTCCCTGTATTGGTAGCAATTAGGAGGTAATGGTGAATGTGTTTGCTTCTTTGTGTCGTAGGTGTAATGCATGTCGTATTTTTGGAAGTTTGTGTATGTAGTAGGCAAGTGGAGGCTGTGAGGATGTTGGAAGCATGTTGGATAGTAGATGAGGTGGTAAAGTAACGGTTTTTGATCTATGTAAGTGGCATATTTTTTCATTGGTCGGGTGAGACAGTTTTGAGGCGGGCAAGTTGATTATAGTAACTGTGGCAAAGAAGTTTATGCAATCCCTAGTTTATTGTTTGTTTTAGTTTGACAGGTTTGTCTTTCAGGTAACAATGGCATCAAGTAGCAAGTTTTGCAAGGATGCGTGTATGTGGAATGAGCCTCTTGCGGACAACTGGATGGAGGGCAAGACTGGTGTGTCGAATCCACAGGTACGACGGGTATACGTGCCAATCTGTATTTATAGTGTGTGAG
Source organism: Arachis ipaensis (assembly GCF_000816755.2). NCBI lineage: Eukaryota > Viridiplantae > Streptophyta > Magnoliopsida > Fabales > Fabaceae > Arachis > Arachis ipaensis. The sequence goes on along the minus strand of NC_029791.2, from coordinate 11,965,330 downwards.
TGGGATCGAATTGGATGGGAATGGTCTGTTACACCATTTCGGTGGTATTGTTCATGGAGTTGGTTGCATTCTTAACAGGTGTGAGGGTTATGTTATGAGAAGTTATATTCTATGTGGTGACTATGATGTGACGAGTGTGATGCGTAGAAGAAATGCTAGATTTGTGTTTTGTTGTTAAGTTAGCCGCGGCGGTAGTATTTGTTAAGTTTTCATTTTTGAAGTTTCCCATTTTAAAAAAATATGCACCACTTGCATCTGTGATAATGAGCCTAGAGAAGAAAATCCTTTATTAAATAGATTGGCATGGACATGTGTAGTGGCCAACCATTATGATGATTGGATAAACTGTATGTTAAATTATAACATGATAATGTTTATTAAATGAAATTAATAATCCTGAAAGGAGTTTTTCAGTTCAAGTTATCAGGGTTGAATTAATAACCATATTTGCGCGTATGAACATTGCATCTGCAAAGTATACATTGAGACTAATTGAAAATGCAAGGCTTTGATGTTATCTAGTTTTAATATGCATCGATATGCAATATTTAAACAGAACGCATTCCACATAATGCCAGTTGGTAGCGAAATGTTTGTGTTATTCTTTCAGGACACAATGTATGATACGAGAGTGGAGGAAGATGCTGAGTTATCCGATTGGGAGGGAAGGGGGGCTTCAATGTTGCCCCTTTTTTTGGGTTTGGATGGGTTGCAAGCAGAAGATGTTCTTGAAATGGAGTTTTCTTCACCTCAGGAGGCAAGCGGCTTCTATAACAATTACAGCCGACTAAAGGGTTTTGCATCAAGGCGAGGCAAGACGGTTAGAAACACTGCCGGAGAGATAGTGCGATACACGTTCGTTTGTAATAGGCAGGGATTTCGAGAGAAGAAATGGTTGGAAAAGGTTGATCGCAAAAGGGAGCATAAGGTTGTAACCCGATGCGGATGCATGGCGGAGATGAGGATAAAGCGGAAAGAGGGTAGTGGGAGGTGGTATGTGTCGCGTTTTGTCGAGGAGCATAACCACGAACTTGCGTATGGGAAGCTTGTTGATTATCTGCGGTCACACAGGAAGATATCTGAGGTAGAAGTTGCTCAGCTAACAAGCATGAGGGAGATTGGGATTAGCATACCTAAGATTTATGAGTCATTCGCAGCACAACTAGGGGGCTTTAATCTGGTAACATTCACAAAACAAGATATGTATAATGAGATACGGAAACAGAGAGGTCTGCAAGGCGGAGACGTAAGTGCAGCTATTAGTTACTTGGAAGGTCTGGCACGCATCCATGGGAAAATGTTTTGGCGGTACAAGTTGGGGTCAGGGCAACAGCTATGCAACTTGTTTTGGAGCGATGGTCGTTGTCAGGAAGATTATGGGATATTCGGCGATGTGCTAGCATTCGACGCTACTTATGGCCGCAACAAGTACAACCTACCCGTTGTAGTCTTTTCCGGAGTAAACCACCACAACCAGACATGCGTATTGGAACAGCAATGGTCTCATGCGAATCGCAGGAGTCATATATTTGGGTTCTTTGCCGGTTTTTGGAATGCATGTAAGGTAAGGCACCGCATTCCGTCATCACGGATGGCGACCCGGCCATGCGGATAGCAATCCAGTCTATTTTTCCAGACGCACATCATCGGTTGTGTGCCTGGCATCTGCTGAGAAACGCGACTGCTAACATAAGCGACCCGAGATTCACACAAATGTTTAGACACTGCATGCTGGCAGATATTGAAATCGAGGAGTTCGAAGCGCATTGGGAATCAATGGTCAATGAGTGCGGTGTTAGGGAGGTTGAGTGGGTTAAGGAGTTGTACGCTAAAAAGCACGCTTGGGCAACCGCATACATTCGTGGTAGATTTTTTGCTGGAGTACGGACAACCTCTAGGTGCGAGTCACTACATGCCAAACTAGGGAGGTTTGTTGAGAGCAGGTACGGGGTGTTAGAATTTGTCAGAAATTTTCAAAGGTGTGTGAACTTTCTTCGTGACACCGAGGACGAGCTAGACTTTCGTTCATGGTACGGAACACCTGTGCTACAAACAGAGTTTGTTGAGCTGGAAAAGTCTGGATGGAGTATGTTCACCCGCGAAATGTTTCTCAGATTCCGGGATAGCCTGAAACGATGTGTTCGTGTTAGAATATGCGAATTTAATGACAGTGAGAACCCTCATGCATATACTCTCCAGAAGTATCGGAGGCCTGAGATGAATTGGAAGGTATATAGGGACCATATCTCGAACACATTTAGTTGCACCTGCATGCGTATGGAGTCGTTTGGCTTTCCTTGTGTGCATATCCTTTCCGTGTGTGTAAGTCTAGACTTGGTGGAAATCCCTGAAAGCCTTGTCCTCCGTAGATGGTCTAAGGCAGCCAAATTGGAGATCCATAACCAATGTGTTGAGCAACATACTGCTGACCCAAGTGTGACCTATAGGACACGATTGGGTGCTTTCTCCCAGCTGTATAAGCGTTTAGGGCGCGTTGCTTGCATGAGTGATGAAGACTTCAAATTTTACTCAAAGAAGCTTCTGAGCGATGCTCTGTTCCTTGAAATAAAGTACGGCTTAAGACCATCAACGGATGATATCACAACAGCAAATGATTGCGGGGTGAAGGACCCTATTCGTGTCAGAACAAAAGGCACGGGTCGGATGAGCCAAGCAGGCGGTTCTGCGTCGAAAACAAAAAGAAAGTGCAGCACATGCGGGAAGCTAGGGCACCGGAGGACTAGATACCCCAACGGAGCCGCGCAAGCGCCAACGAGGAACAATGAATCACATGGTGGAAGAAATAAACGCAAGCGATCAAAGGTTAGCACCTAAGTTATTCCTGCATGGACTATTTAGTATGCGTCGTGACCAATAAAACTAACTCTATCCAGCGGTTCAATATTAATGGCATTTAAATCTTTGAACTAAACTAAATGCTGTTTTGTAGTAGCAGTAGTTATTTCATTATTATGTGCCTCACTATTCTTTGGTAAAAAATTTATAAAATAAGTCATGTGGGTCAATAAAATACAGTTAGTCATTAATGCACGCAGGCCATTCTTAATGTGTTAATTTTTTGATACCCACTGAACTGTATGTTAACATGTTACTTGTATTGCCGGTATATGCTATGGTGTTGACGATGGGGAAGAAGCAGTGCTAGTTGTAACGAAATTAAACTCACAGCATACTACTGGAGATTTTATTAAGGCAGAATCTTTCCCAATTGGTTATTCTAATTATTGTGTGCATGAGCATGATTTAGCCACTACAATGATCATGCTGCAAGGAGATCCGTTATCATTGCATAATGTTGGTGTTAACAGGTGTGTTGTTTGACGTTCTTGTTAATGCAACAGGTACCCGTCGTTGTCCCAGATAATTGTCAGGCTGAAAATGCATGTCAAGCTGGAAGCGACAAATGGGAGCACTTTTCGCTTGCAGACCCATGACGACGGTCGACTTAGTTCTGAGCTGTTATTCCAAGTATGACGTTACGGAGAACATGTTAGCCTGAAACCGATTTTTAACTGAGTTCTTATGTTTGCATATAGCAATACTGTTAATCAAAAACTGATAACTCTAATTTCTATGTTATTTAATGGCTACAATGTTAGATTCTGCTCCTACTTCCTTTTATTGGTTAGAACACAAGATCCCTTGTGCATTCGAATTATCAATTCCATTATGGACGGGATTATGCCGATTAGTGGGATTTTACGTGCAGTTACCCAATGATTTTGACGCTCTGCGTTGAGAAGTGATGCATGAAGCTATTGATTTAGGTAATGTAACCCGTTATGTTTTCCCACACTGCAGCAAAAGTGACATAAATCGTGCATGAAGTTCAACCCCTCTCACCCATTTGGGTTGATTGATATTTATATCTTCAAGGTCATAACTGGTAATCCGTTTCAGATGGGGTCATTTGTCCAGTAACCTCTTGATCGGTGTTTCATTGGTCCACGAATACACAGATCCAGATTCTTAATTTTAATTAAATGTATTTAAACGTCTATTACAAAACAATTCATTAAAACTATTCATTGAATTAATATATTATAATATTACAATTTTTTTCTTTCCGGAAAAAAATACATAATCTTAATTATTATTTTAATTGGTTTCAAAAATTTAGATTTGTAATATTCAAAAATATTGTTGCCCCCTCAATAGCTTGTGTATTGTGCTAGGATTCTTCATTGTTGTTACATTACATAAGTGTTTATAGTTTCAAAGCAATGAAATTGAAAGCTAACATTTTGATGTCTTCATGCGAACAAAAGATCTTTCATCTAACATAGGTTGAATTTAATTGATTATTTTGTTAAACAAAATAAGCTATCGTTATTTATAGTTAAGGAATCTATATTGTTTCCTAGATATTCTTGATATAATGAATAGTCCTAAGTTTGCCGTCTTCCAAAAATGAACGAGTGGAAATTTTATAATTTTGGACACACAAGTTTTAGGTTCTAACACAATAAACAAATTCTTATGAAATAACGAATCACTTTACAATTTATAATTACAACTAAAATTCATTTCCAAACTATTTTTATGATTTTCATTTCATACCATACCATAATATTGCTGCACAGTGGATATAGCAACAATTAGATATCATTCCAATACCTTAGCTCAATTATCATGACCAAAATCAAGTGAAAGATTTTATCCCTTTTCTTGTTCAATCACCATGTAACAAACGGATAACGGGGACAACTCCTGCTATTACTTTTACACTAGCTAGAACTTCATTCATTAATAAATTTCATATGCTTGACATAGTTTTCCTAGCAAAAGCAGTCAGCCATATATGCCACGAAGGGCAACGAAATTGCCACAACCTGGGTACAAATACGATTTGGCCATATACCCCCTTTCCTTTCAATGACAGTTGGCGTTACTTGGGGGTGTGGATATTGTGCTCTAGTCTGTCGACAGGACCACTAGTATCCACACACAAAAGTAGCCATCATACACATATAGAAGCAGACATACATATACCACACAATACCAAATAGCAGTTAACGAAACAACTAATACGATTTCTACTAAGATCACAGTTTCCGGCTAGTTAATAAACGCTAATCTATAACAAAATGCACTAGAGTTGTGTCTTATGCCCACAGTTGGAAAGGTTTTCATTCCTTCAGTCGAATAAGCTTCCTCCACGCTGCATCTGCCTTCGAGACCACTGTTGCCCTCACCTCGTTACACTCCAAGAGGACAATCTTTGTTGCGGTCTTCATCCTTAATTTCAGCCGGTCCATCTGCTTGTAACCAACATAAACGGTAAAATTGCATCTACTTCTTCATTAAATAGACAACATGGTTAGATAATGGATGACGAACCTGCCAAGGAAGGTTGGAAACTTTGAATTTGCCCTCTGTTTGGATCCAGTTCAAAATCCACAGACATGAATCGTTGCTGCAAATTCGAAACATGGCATTTCAATGACAAATCGCTTCGGGTTGGACAGAAGAGACGTTAAGAATAAAGAATTACCATTCAGGGTAACTTGGGACTCCATTGGGATACTTAATTGGTCCCCAAGTGGTCGGATCAGCACTAACATGGGAAAAGCTCAGTATGTTAATCTCCAGCTTGAAAAACTGGCCGAGCATTAGTAGCTGCATGCAAGAAAAGCAGAGTAGTCACATCTCACGGAAGGATAACCGCAATCAGAGCTGTAAAACTTATAGACTATTGCAGTGGGGTAAAATGTTGTGCAAATTCTATTACACTAACAATGGTTTGCATGTTGCCTTGCCTCCGATCCCTGTGCTCCGGAGCTCTTGTCACATCTAGGCAGTACACCCTCCCATGCTTAACGTCCACCACCATCAGGTACCACGTGTATGTTACTTTGCACACCGGGACGAAAACCTGTCAACATAGTTACATGAATGATAGGTTATAACTTAAATGAAAAAGGTGCAAATGTGGAGTTCAACGTTAAGCTAACAACATGTTCGAGACGACTAGTTGGCGGCATCCATCTGTTCATGTATTTTCTTCTTATGACGTCGAATGGCCTCATAGCTAGGACGTCATCGGCAAAGACGGAAGGTGTGTACCAAACACGGGGTGGCAGAACGCAGCAGGCTCGCATGGACGCACTCATAAGGATTATGTTCATAATCTGTGCACAAAGGAAAACAAATGTTTCAGCGTTCTCATCTACATCATATTTCTAATATTAACGGCACCTTCGGTTTAAACTCACGTCAACATTGGGCGTATAAACCGGCGATAAGGAGTGGAATCCTGCTCTTGGGACTTCCAATGTTGAGAACTTGTACAGGATTTCCCTGGTATTTAGGCAAACAACATTCATATCCATTACAGCCTTCTCTACGAATAAATATTAGGGACATTGTAAACGTGTTAATAACAACAAATTATCCCTACAAATATTGATCATTTTTCCCATAAATGTAAGCGGCGATCTTGCATTCGTCAAGTGTCAGGTCCATGTGAACGGTCGGCCTAAAAACCATTTGGAATCCCTTAAGAAAAATCAATTCAATGTTAGTTATTCACTGGAAATATGGTACTAATAAATTAAATGCGTAACGAGTTATATATTATGCATTCAATGGTTGGGAGTCTTGCCAGTGGAATTAATAGCACAGGAGACTCCATTACGTTAACCATTCCATACAGTTTGAATGCACTCCCACCCCCTATCGAAGAAACAATAACATTCGTCAGGCTATTCTGCTGAGTGGTTGCGAGCTTCGTATAGTCCGGCTGTTCTTCCCCGATGATATGGTTAGAATCGATTGGCTCCAACTTTGGAATTTTTAGTGGAATGCCGCATGTTTCTGGCAGAGAGAACATCTCACATACTTTTGTTGTGTACTCAAGCTTAGACATGTTGGGTAGGTCCCTGTAAATCTGCACAGCAGAGGTGTCATTTATTAGTCATTTATTTAAAAGACAAACGAAGGCTGTTAGTGAAGCTATGAAGGCTGTTACTAACTTTTTCACACACTCCGTCAACTGAGTCATCTGTAATGGTCCCAGAGTGGGTGGTCCTTTTAGGCACACCAGAGCACCAGTACTATGCAAGTGTTCTTTTTGGGTGGCCTGAACTGTTCACGCCCTCGCTAGGGCGAGGAGTTGAACATGCCTCGTCTATGATGAGGTCGTCATCAAATCCAAGAGAGTTGGGCACGATTATGTCTAGGGAGGAAATAACATTCGACATGGCCAGCGCCTTTCCTTTCTCCAAACTTTTCAGTGTTTCTCCTGGTGTCCCAATATCGTTATTAACTGCTGCTATACTTTGCCTTTGCCCCATTATGTTGGTTTCACCACCGAGGTAACCATCAGTTGGCATTGTCGCGGCAGCTGTGGATGGTATAATGGCTGCTGCAGTTGGACTCCCCCGTTGAGTGGTTAGTAGTGACTGGATCTCAGTAACGGACTTCCCTGTGTGGTAAATAGGTCGCTCCAGTGCCGACATGCGATCCTCCAAAGCAACTGTCCTAGCATCGATCTTCTGCGTACTCAGTTAACACACCACAAAAACACAAACAACAAAGAATATCACATACGAATACCACTCATGAAGCTAACCATCATGTTAGAACGGGTCAAAGGTTGGATTGGTGAGACATGGTGACGTGGAAAAAATTTGTTACTACGATTAAACAATAGACATAAAAAAGTCTGGACGATAAAGGGATCACCACATGTACAGTAAGACAGGGCATGTGAAACATTGGTTAAGAAAGGTACTGCCTTTGTTCCAAACCCAGGCACATTTCATTAATCTCTCTTGGTTCATAGTCTGATTAATGTTTCTTGAAAAAATCAATTGGCTCACGTACCTCGAGCAGCTTCACTGCGAGCAGCAGTAGACCATCATGTTGGGGCTTCGGATCTTCAGTTAGGTTTTCTCCCAGACCACCATTAGGGCTCTGCACCAAAAATGTAGTTAGAAAAACATAATAACCATATGGCGTTTCGAACAAAGATAAGAGGCTAGAACAATAAAGGGAAGTCTCATTCGTACCACGTTCATCGTTAGCTCTAGATTAAGCGTCGACGTTCCATCTGCGATCGATACGCTTTGAAGGTTTCCCATATCAATCGTGGGTACAACACTAGAAGTGAAGGTGAAAATTGTTAGTAAATTAACCAAACTGCACGAACAGTAACAAATACAATATTTTGACAACCGGATTAGGCCTAAGAAGGCCTGGGATTGTAAAGACCCACAGCGGAGAAGCAACATAGACGAAACAAAATGTAACTTACGCATCATTGGTGTCATGCTCCTGGGAATCTTCTTGCTGATGCTCATGGTCCTCCATTCCCGCCATTTGCTGTTTGAGGGTAACGTCTGCCTTTGGTAATTGGTTGGAGTACCTGGGTTAGGCGTCCTTTTGCTTGTGTGTTCCTCTCTTGCTTCAGCTAAGATTTGCTTTTATAGGGTTCCCATGAGTGAAGAGTGGGTGCCAACATTGATTGATGTGACCCTATCAGGTTGACCCATCTAGTCCTGTGCTACCCACCCTGTGACAATCTTTGTGGAAATACTCCTTGTTGTACACTAATAGACTCCTTGAATCACTTGCATTTGTAAAGAAAATGAACAGTCTTGCCTTTTACGGGTTGGCATTTCCAGAGGGTGGATGACACACTAATAAACCCTCCTTTAGTAGCACGAACAGTAGTTTTGATTGTGGTTCGGTTTGGGTTGGGTGCATTTTTTTAACAAAAATTCCGATCCGATCCGATCCAATTTGATGCGGTTTGGAATGGATCGGATTTGAGGTTTTCGTAAATTACATAACTTAAACCAACGTAACTAGTCTCAAGAACAAATTTTAAATAATTAACAATTGCATAAAGTAATGTTAATTATCGATAATTCGATAAATGCAACGACATAAATGATTCCATATTTGTAATAACTGGACCGTATGGCCGTATTCGGCCGGGAAACCGCAGAACCTTTGGACTGCTCGGTTCGTATGAATCTTCTATTATACTAATTATCCAAACCGATTAAACCGGGCCAGCACGATACAAAACCTAATAAACCGGCCCGTTCTATGGTGCTTCCAATATCCAAATATGCATACAGGGGTTGTTTTGAACCCTTGTCTGCTTGGGAGGTTCGAATAAGTAACGCAACCATGCTCGGATATTTAGTTGTGATTCTATATGATAATAAATCTATATACTATACAACACAACTGCTTTATATCGTGAGTTCGTGACCCAGTAAGCCAGTTACCTGATCGGTTAGATAACAGGTTCAGTTATGACAACTATGGGAGGAACATTACATCAAAGCGACTCGATTCACAATTAAGGAGTTCAGTGGGGTTTAGGGTGCGGTCGGGGTTCTTTTCAGTTTTAACCCTTAATTGGTGGGCAATCCGCTCCAAGCCAACACAATAACCCTTTTATATCTTACTGGAAAAGACCAAAAACCCTAAACATATATATCATATTTCTACACTAACAACGATGCATTACTAATAATTTGTTTGCATTTGCCGTGGTTTAGTGTTGAACATAATTGGTGTTTAACATCTTCAAATCATACATCTATTTGTGCTCCTTGCTAACTTTACTTTTTGTTGACAACGGTTGTGCGAACCGAAACGTCAAACACTTTGGGTAAATTTAGTTAATAAGTCCAGAAGGTCAAATGTGTCTGACCGGCGTTGAATAGTATTGACCGGTCTCCTCCGAGTTTGACCGGCTCGCACAGGTTTGTTCCCTATTGCAGTTAGCTAATCGGACCGGCCTGGCTATGGCCGGCGGATTCCGTGGAACCGTCCGAGCATGATTTAATCGGCTAACAATGAAGCTAAAAGTGTTGATCATTTTCCCATGCATGTTGGAGTTTTCCTCAAATTGTTCCTAACTGTTTAAAAATTAATAGAGCAAGCAATATTTATTACACAGGATACGTACTTGTTTACTCAGAGAATGACAAATTGGAAATAATATAACGTTGCGTGTAATTCTCGCTTGACGGAATCGATGTTTAGGTAAATTGTTTTTAATGTTATTGTTCTTATGTTATTAAATTAAATCTAAATTTGAGTTTGAATTTGATACCCGTTACAGAAATGGTACAATCACATTTAACTATTTTAGTTGCGTTAATGACAACTGCGCTTATGGGTGGAAACAGGTTGGGCCAGGCCATACATTGCTCTTAACAGGCAAGGCTTGTTATACAGTTGAATGGACTGGCCCTGGCCTGTTAACGTATTAAAGCTTTTAAAAGTTCCTGGGCCTGTGCCTATTTTATAACAGCGCAGAACAGTCCGGGCCAAGCACATGCCAGTCCGCATGCCCCTGGCGGGCAGGCTGGCATTTTCCAACCCTATTATTTTTTCGCTCTCCTGATAGATAAATTTCCATTTTATCTAAATTATTATCCAACTTAGTATATGTACCTTTTACAAGGTTAGACTTTATATTTGCTTCCGTTATAGTAAGGAATATAACATTTGTTTCGATTAAGATACAGTCAATGCCCTATTTGAAATATTAGAACAATTAGTCCGACTAAGTATCCTTTAAAAGTGGTCCTTTAATCAGCAATTAGTTACAATAATTTAAAATTTATTTAAAAGAAATATATCTAAATAGATTTAGTGTCCTGCTAAAATTATACATACAACCATAAGATAAAGTAAATAAAACTGATATTGAAAATTTGAAAATATAAAAATCAAAATTCAAAAAATATAGTTCAGTTTTA
>NC_029791.2:11934528-11954334 GCF_000816755.2 Arachis ipaensis | reverse complement strand
TCAGTTTTAGCATGATAAATTATTAAAGGATTATCATTTAAATATACATTAAGAAAAACAAATTAAGTCAAAAATCAATATTTTAATTTTAAAATTTAAAAAACACGTTTGAAGTGTTTTAATTGTTAACCCACACATGTAAGATCCCAAAAAAATATCATATTTAACGCTAATATGTTACATATGCTTTTATTGAATTTAATCTAAAAAAATTTGGCTTAATTATTCATTGCAATAAAAACAACGTTAATAAAATAAAGTTTTCCAAATTCCAGGTGATGTTATCGCATGAAATCTAAAAATTGTTTCTTTATTTTTAACGTTGAAATTTAAATTTTCGATTTATCTTTCTCGATGTGTTTCAGATATATTTTCTGTGTCACAACAAATTATGAATGTCTTTTAACTAAATTTTGTTTCATTATTATTTTTTATATGCAATGGCTGAATAAAAACTGAATTTTAAAGGATACTTAGGGTCCGTTTGGGAAACTCTATACGTAGCTTTTTTTTACGTTTGACTTATGAAAAGTGGTAGTATTAATGTCTCGAGCAATTTTCAAAACCAAATTTCAACTTTCTAAGAAGCTATTTTGGAGCATATAGAGAAGTTAAAAAAAATGACTTCTCTCATAATACTTCTACTTTTCATTACATTTCTATAAAATAAGCAGTTTTAGAACAATAAATCAAAACACAGAATAACTTATTTCTAAGTTACTTTTACCAGAGTCATTAATTGTTTAAGTTATTTTATCAAAAGGAGCTTACTTAAGTTGGTAACCCAAACTGGGCATTAGCATTTTCCTAAAAAAAAAAGCATAAATCTGCAACCTCTTAGGGCAAAAGCATATGAAATTTTCTATAACAAACAATTCCTACAATACATTTGGCTTGCCACAGCAATTCTTTCACGTTGGTATAGTTAAAGTAAAAGAAAAATCATTTGGTCAAGAGACGTGTTCAAGTGGAAACACTAATACGATCGCCTCATGTCACATCGTTATATTTCCAATGATGAAGTGGCTCCTGATGTCGATACATTAGCGGGATTTGCACCCAAATCCCTCCTCTTAGCACGAGTTCGTGGCCCACCAATGACCATGGATTTGCAAGCATACAACGCGTGCACTCACATACCATAGCTCCCATAAATGTAAATTATCTCTCATAGCGTTCACCACTCTAGTGGCCCAACGGATACTGCTGTATCAACCTGCCTAAACTTACATGATTCGGATAGGGCACGTTTGTCGAATAACGGCAGACAAATCATTCAGAAAAAGAATTTGATGTGACGCAATTGAAGAGAGTAGACCCTTGTTTCATGCTTTTTAGGCTGTTGTTATCGAAAATATCACTTCCAAAGCTTCCCCTGGAAGTCTCGTTAACCCTACAAAGACATTATTTCTGGTGAAAGGGACAGAGGAAAAACCAATCAAATTTTCAATCCCCAACTCCTTCCACCGTAAAAACCCAAGAATTACTAACTCAGCCACCATTGTCCGGGCCCAATGGAGGCGACCATGAAGCAGTTCACATTTTTTGTTGTCACAAAGGGTTACAACACGGGAGTATACATCTCCTTCGAAGAAGCCAACAGGCAGATTCTCAATCACCCCGAATCAGAATACACCGGGTTCAATAGTTACGTCCTGGCACTGCACGCCTATGAATCAAGGATGGAAACGCTGATGGCGGACAAGGAGGCAACTGCGGAAATTATGTCGAAGACAGGCACAGTGGAATCACCGCCGCGGACACCTTGCACCCTCCCAACATTCGACGGACGCGTTGCTGCTGTTGTTGGTGGTAAATTTCTGATTTACCTTTCCATTAATGTAGCTTTATTCGTAATTAGCTAATTAGCTACCAACGCATAGACTGTTGAGAGAGAAACACTTCCATGGTCAAAAATCTAATGTTTTCATTTACAGGAGCACCAATGATTCCAGAAGATGAGTGTGCATCGCATAACTTCGCCCTTAGCAACAGCATGGAGCTCTGGCTATTGATGTATTGCTACGACACTAAAATACCCACCCCTTGTTTCTTTCGTGAGGAAAAATTCCACCGCGATCTTGGTCCTATTTATGCATTCAATGTTATAATCCCTGGAAACCCATTCGGATCAAACCTCCGGGCGAAGGGTCGTTACACGGTCCTGGAGGATGACGTGAGGGAGGACGCTGCGTTCAGCATGTTGTGGGTTCTTTTAGCAAACACGGGATATGAGGTCAGAGACTTCAACTATCTTCGTGCGAAGTCTTTGCAGCGGGAAAACGCGCATCTTCTGGAAGAGATAACAAGGCTGGAGTCTAAGATACACATGCCTGAATCTATTTGCGACAATAGCCTCGATTGCATTACCCCATAGATTGAAGCTAAAATCATGGCAACTACGCAGACATAAACATATATTTCTTGCGTCTAGTCCCTTGGTTTTCAACAGTCTGTAATTTCCGTGTCTCTATGAAAAGGTTTATGTAGAGGTTCAAAGACTTTGTGCTTGAAATATTTTGTTTCTCATTACATGTCATCTATGTCCTGGTGAAATAAGACTGGGAAACAGCTAATACAGATGGTTAGTTTGATAATAATTTCGTGAGCTTACATAGCGATACGATCATGATGTTAACCATTGCAAACCCAAATATTTTATTAACTTATTAAAATTCTTTGGTAAGTGCTCGTACAGTGCTGTTCTGGGTTGCAAAAAGAATCTAATTTGGGTGATGTTTGATAATCTCTCAATAGACAAGTCAATGCAACGATGCATGTACGCCTTGTCAACCACTCAGTTCTGCACCCACTCTTTGACTCCTACAACTACTGAGCAGTTATACTTTTCTGCATAATAAGATGAAATCAGCGAACGATAAACAATGAATAATTTAAGAGAAACATGGTTTCTAGGCAACCAAGCAAACCATCAGTTTTCCTTCAAGTAAACAAATCAGAAAACAGATGTTGTGTTTTCTAGTGCAAAAATGGTGATAGAATCACAAGAAATAACCGAAGTTGCACCTTCCAGGAATGTAAAAGACAAATTCCCAACGAGAAAGATGAAAAGATTCCTCTTTGACCTATGTTACATACTAAAAGTGAAGAACCAAGACAAAACAATGCAGAAGGATGCGACATTCCTGTAACGCTAATAAAGGTTGCAGTGCAAATAACATAAGCGAGCAGAACAAATAACATAAGCGAGCAGAACAAAAAATAGCGCAACAACGATGTGCACAATGTAGACAAAAGGAGAGTAACGTTAAATTTAGTAAGTCTAGAGACCCTGCATCATGCTGTGTGAATTGAAAAGGCAAATAACGGTAGAGAGTAACCAACGGTGCTGTACGAATTGAAATTGTAGACTAAGCTAAGGAACATAGCTTGTGTCAAACTACTTACTTAACGGACAGAACATTGGTTCATGTAGAAAATGAGTTCAGTGATGCTGTAATAACACATGAGCATTCATAACACTGCACATAGAGTTTTTGACAAATACAATAGACTATCCAAAATAACAAAGTCAGCATGTTATTCATCCCAGTTGGATTCATTCGAAATCAACAAATTGGACCAACAAGACCACGTCTGGCTGGGTACTGGCGATCTCAAACACGGCCAGCTTGGGCACAGTTATGTTGCACTTCCTCAAGAATTCCACCCACCCTTGGCTAATGCTACCACATTTGCGCCTTCTTTGGCCAACGTATCTTCCGTAGACGGCCTGGACGGATATATCCCCCGATCTCAAAGTGACCATGACATCATCGTTGACGTCGTCTCCAAAGTGAGGGACATTTGGCTGGGCAAACCAAAATGAAGAATGATACGGAGTTAGGGGGATGTATAACAACATTGCAATGTGCATGAAGTCAAACAGAATGAAACGACAACAAGTGATGATGGCATTATGAACAGTTATCATGCAATGCGCTGCACCTTTCCCAAACAATGCAACTTACGATATCAACAACAACATATATTACCACCTTATTTTTGGCATGAATTTAACTATTTAATACCAACACACATTCCCAGCAAATTTTCGTAATCAATATGAAGTCAAAAACTGCTCCAGCAGATAGCCAACCATTATCAACTAAGCAACAGCACAAGACACAACATATGGCCCACGTAGAAAGGCACATTGGCAAACAAGGTTAGTACCAGCGAAAGAAGCACAGTTGATTCAGACCAGGTAGGCCGCCAGATTAGTTTCAAAAGAGGAAACAGGAGGGGAACAAAACAGATAATCTGGTCCCCGAAGGTAAACAAAGAAAGAGGTGTATATATCGTGGAGAGGGAAAGCCGTTACCAGGAAGTGGATGCCCAAGAGCCTTTTTGTGATGTGCATGATGAAGAAAGGGTGCTCGGACTGAAATGTCTGCTCCACCTCAGCTGCAGCTGCGCTCCTAGGGACATTGATACACCCCACTCGACGCCGGGGCGCTTGAGTAGCGGGTGTACGTTTCCTTGGCACTTTCGGGGGTGTGACGTCGACGGAGTCATCACCGGCCGTATCATACGACCTTTCCACACTGGGTGACTGAAATATGCGAACGCTGAAGTCGTCTCTGCCCTTGTGCTTGAAAAGCAGAATGTTAGATGGTTGTAGCTTGTATTCATGATAGAACCTTTGCCATCCCCTGCCGAGAGTGATCTCTTTCCACCCCTTGGGGCTGCATGCAATCTTGTAAGTACGGTTTGAACCATCAGCGACCGTGACATATAGGTGGTTGCTATCTTTGGGGAGGAGCCCATTCGGTAAAGGCAGACGCTGCATATAAGGGCACAAGAGGAGTCGGCGTAAGAGATAACACAAAATGTGTTAGGTAGAGTGACAAATAATCGCAACAAAAGAAGCGGAATCGTTAACCTACCATGGGCCGTGACGGCTCTCCGGCCGCTTTGATAACCCTAAGGGCGTCACCTTTCGCGTGTTCTTCGGCCATTTGTTCGTCAAAGCACCAACACAGACGAAGAAGGGGATACTCTAAGGTACAACAACCCTCACAGATTGGATAGCGTGTGGAACCAGAGGATATCAAGGGTGAATCTTATCTTATTCATTAAGTGAAGTAATTTATTCAGAGTTGCAGTACCTAGGAGAATGTGCCATCAGCCTTCCGTGGAGTCTTCTTCTAGAAGCCATTCGGTTTCGTGCCTCTTGGGCCATAATAATTTACTTAGGTTGTGCTACTCAAATTTTTAATTTTTAATTTAGCAATTAAAAATTTTTATTTTCTTATGTTGCAACCTTTCGAATTTTGACATACGGTTTATTACGTAACTAGCGGCTCAACAGGCGATTTTATATTGAGTTAAAAATTTTTTTTTTCTTATTTTTAAAATTCTAAATTTAATATTAATTCCTATTCGATAAATCATCCAAAAACACAATTTTTTAAGGGATATACGTAAAAAGTATGTAACACTTAAATTTAAAGTAAAAAATACAAAAATTATGTAGTTATTATGCGTAACAAAATCAATATCAACATTTACTAATATTATTTATAAATTAGTTATTTATATATTAAACGTATTTATTTTCTGAATCATATTTAATTTAGAATAAATATATTCGAATTGATATTCATATTCAAACACTATTAAAATGATTGTAAGATGACAAAATTTACTTATTTTTTTTCGGGCAAACTATATTAGATTTTACTATATATATAATGTTAAATGAGAAGGATGCAAGAGAAGTTGGATTTAAAAAAGTTTTTTAAATTGTACAGTAACAGTAATACGAGATGATAAATAGCACGGGAGGTAAATGATAATGATAGAGGTTGCGTGAATGTGAATTTACGACATAGGATAGAACGTGAATGTATGTGATGAGAGAAAAGATGAAATAGTGGAAGTGTTTTAACGCCAGAATAACTGACATATAGTGCAGTAGATTATTACAAGGGGCAAAATTGGAAAAAAAAGACACCAAAACAGGTTTTGCATTTATATATTGTTATATATATTGTTAAAGTGTTTCGTTCCTAAGAAAAAAATAGTTATGAAATCATTTTAACTTTTTTCTATTGGAGTACATCCATTATATCATCATGATTTTAATAATTGATTTAAAGGCCAAAAAATTAAATAAACATATATTTATTTTGATTAAATCCAAGGGTGAATTATATATGTTCCTATAGTCAGGAAATATATTTAAGTTTTTAATAATAAATAGTTTCTCATTCATCTAATTTATAGAAAAAGCCTCATCTTTTTTTTTATTTAGGATTAAATATAAAATGACTATAAGATAAAATAAAGAGAAATAACTAAAAATATAGATTAGATAAGTAACCTTAAGAGAAGAAGAGATATAAGTGAATGTTATGCAAAAAAGTAGTAACTGAATGAAATATGCAACTACAACGGATGAATCTAATGGAAGAGGAGGGAGGCGAGAGTGTTGAAGAAAGGAGAAGATCATAACAGCAAGAAACATATGGAACAGTAAAATCCAAACTACAGTGAATGGATATATTGGAATATGTGTTGTTATGGTTATAGAAGTAAGAAAACTGTTTTCATTTTAGTGGGAAGTTAATAGAAGTAGCCAAACTGTTTTCATTTAAGTGGGAAGTTATTACATATTTTAGAACAAATTTTATGTCTATTTTGTCTTTATAATTTGCTTTATTAAATAGTTTATTGTAGGGTTAATACAGTCCACAAAAATTGGATACCAAATTCATGGTTCACTCTCTGTATTGGCTTTGTGTATTGTTATACATTAGGAATTTAATTTTGTAATGTTCTTGAATTAATTAAAAAACTTATTTATAGATTATTTAGTTATGTGGGTATAATTTAAATTTTTAAATTATAACTGTATTTAACTCTTGTTATATAATTATTAACCTTCTATTTAAAGAGAAGACAAATAAATTATAACTATCTAAGAAACTAAATTTAGGTAATAACTAATATAGATTTAAACCAACGTACCGATATGCACACATTTTAGGAATCCTTAAGTATCCTATGATATAGATATAACTCATTGCGTTTTGACGCTCGTAATACTCATGGGTTTGAATACACCTATTTGATTTGTATGCTTATTGTTTTTACTATTCACCCTAAAATAACTTCAATCATAAATTTTGTTATCTCATCGATTTTATTTATTTATTTTTTTGCAAACTTATGCACAACAAATTGTTAATATTAATTTGAGTTTTTTGCTTAGGTTGTAATTTTTTTAAATTCAAGTTTTTTGCAGTTTATTCTTTTAAATTTTAAACAAATTTTTTTTACATTGGTTTTTTTTTAAATTTTAAGTTATGTGGTTAAGTTGGAATTTTTTAAATTTGAAATAGTCAACCTAAATCGTAACTTTTTAAAATTTTAAGGACACTATCTAACGATGGTCGATATTTAATTTTGCAGGTTAGGTACCTAATTTAAACGTTTAATTTTAAATATTTATTTCGATTGCCAGGTTTTAAAAATTTAAATCATAGTTATATGTCTTTGGCATGTTACAATAATGTTACTCTTTTATTAAAAAGAAAATTAATCTTAGATATTCGAAAAAACTAAGTTCAAGATTAACATACATTGAAAGTACTATTGTTATTAGTAATATTATTATTGTTATGATTAGTATGATTAATATTATTAATATTATTAATATGATTATTATCATTATTATTATTATTCATATTTTAGGTTAGAAGATTTCATAAAAAAAATCCATTCTTTCTTTATCTGTTCCATGGATACGAAATATGAACTATCAATAATATGCACGTTTTTTAAATAATTAAAAATAAATAATCAAGAAAGCCCACAACCTAATCATTTTTATAATGGTACCACATTCTACGTTATTAAATATCAAACCGGGACATTATCTGAACTTTCGAAAAACTTTTGTAGCAGCTGTCTTAGTCTTTTTAAAGACTGCCTAGCCGTGTTCCTTAACCAGAAATGTGATAAAATTTATGTTCCATATGAACTCTTTACAATATTGTCTGTTGGAGAAGTTTTTTAAACCAATTTTTTTTGTTAATAGCAACCCTGTTACTAACTTTAGGAAAGCATGGATATAAAATTTGGTGTCTTTTGAATTCATAAACAACAAGCACCACACACCAAACCGGATAAACCATGACCCATCGACCATGTCCTCACCCTCTCCATTCCAATTGGAACTGCCTAATGACATCAGTTCCCGAGGGACTTAATTAATTTCCATAATCAATACATTAATGACTATAATTCTTTTTCACAACCTTCCAGCAAACACTATCTACCCGTTCGACTACCACATTTACGATAGAAACTTGTGTGCCCTTCGATTTAGTCCGTATTAAATGTTACACTTCTATCTCCAAAAAACTTTGAAACACAAATGGAAAGACTTTCAAGTTAACTTCAATTGCATGCAATGCACTGTAATTTAGAACAAACTAACGCCTAGCTTCATGACTGTTTATGCAATGAAAATAATAGATGATATTCGAAGCTGCGTGTAACGATATTACCATTCAAATTTTTTTTTTTGGCCATCCCTTGTAACCCACGCATAAAGAAATAGATTGTAAGTATTACATAATAACGTAATAAGAAGATAAATGTTAGAGTCACGACCCAAAAAGATCCATAAGAAAACCTTCACCACAAACCCTAAAACCATCAACCATAAACCCTAACCAACAAACCCCAAACCCCCGAAACAGTAAACCGTCACCCCCAGACTACACAAAGATTATACACGGCCGTGGAAGGTGGACCAAGAAGCCAGGTGCTCCATTAGCCGAGCGTTCTCAGCCTCCAGTTCAGCGACACGGGCCTCGACGAAAAGACTAGATATCCGCTCCAACTCCAAAAGACGTTCCCTGTAACTCTGAGCCACGTAGTAATTGTAGTCGAGGATCTCCTTCCCAGACTCTCCAACAACCGCTTGCAGGGATGAAAAAATGGCATCTTGCCTGGCGAGGCGTTCGTCGGCTGAGAACTTGCTGTAGGCAACAAAGTTGACTCCGTCCGGTGGGCCCCCACATGCACCACAAACCCATAGTAGCGGTCGCCCTGGACGTATACGCAATCGCGCGGCTCAAACACTGGAGGCTCTGTCTTAAGGGCGTCACATGCCTTGCGCAGCATCTGCTCAAGGTCCTCGATGATGACAAACTGGTCAGGATTCACCGTGGGGACAACCTCTAGAATTTCAAACCAGAAAAAACAATGACAATGAGTAAACGTAAAGGATAACCGGGAAAAAGATTATGTGAAACCACCTACCGTCGTCGCGGAGAGGGGCGCCTGGGCGAGTTCCTCCGGAAGAACCACTGCCATCACCAACGCTGGGGCTCGACATTGTTCCAACCCAATGAACAGCGAGTCACTCACAAAAGGAAGTAACAACCTTTAGTCTTATTAACAAATTCCTCAGCGAAGTAATCTCAAGCATCAAACTTATTTATATTTATATATGACATGCCTCATCACATTCTCAAATCCAACTATGTATACACAGTTATCTCAGTGGACAGGCACACCGCTTCTCCAGGGCTTTAAATTTGATAATAAATGCAGTAACCTCACCTATCCGTTTTTCCCACCCTCCACCATATGTACAACGCTTTTTCATTTTCACATTAAACGCGTCGCATCATCTACTCTCTATGTGATACACGAAACAAGTTTCAAAAACACAAAATTCATATCCATGATATTAAACTACCCTAAACTATGCAGATTACATTAAAGATTAACTATTAACTATCCATACATTAAACGGCTAAGTATCTGACCGAACCTTTAACATTCTACTGACTACACGTGGAATAATGTATACTACTACAGGTTTAGAAAAGTGTAGCTAAGTAATAACATGTGTTTAACAACGTCTGAACAGTGTATTATAATAACATTAATAGAGTAAATTTAATTAGGAGAGTACTAGGGGAACATTGTTGAAAAATCTTCTTGGTCATCTATTCTTTTCCAATAATTAATACCATTCCCCATACACTGTCCAGTTTTCACCAAAATTTACTTACGGTTGCTCTAACGTTTAATATTACGCATGCATTAAAGAGATCCCTAGTCTGCTACACTCAAATGCAGGTTTCCAACAGGGTCGGTGGACTTATAAATATGGAGGCTACACTACTATGCCACACTCCAAACCCTATACTCTAAACACGTATCCTCATCCCCATCGAAATAGGAACCAGCAGGAACAATCTGAAAATGACAGTCGAATATTTTTCAAACATCGCTTTCATTCCCAACGACATCTGGGTAGAAATAACCATTAAAGTTGCGACAGACTCCATTCGCGACCTGTGCAGTCTCAGAATGACCTGCAAGGCTGCGCGCGATGCGGGAGAGGCCGAGATTGTACACCGGAGTGTTTCCATCCCACCACCGCATGCCACGCCGTGGTGGTGGTGCCTCAACCCGGAGGCAAAGAGATTCTTCGATCGATGCATGGTAGCTGGCAATCCAGAGCTTCTGTTCCGGGAGGCACTTCGGGAACTCTTCATCAGACGTAACGAAAATGCTGGACTCCAGATGCTGAATAGTGCAACAAATACAGAACATGTAGCAGCCAAATACGCACTGACCATGACATTGCTGCTTCGCACGGACGACAACGACGAAAAACAAAGAGGGCTGAAACTGTATCGCGAGCTTGATGCGGCTGGTTCACTCACTGATTGTAAGGCAAGGTGCTTTTCAATTATGACAATCTCGTGGCCAGGTGAGGTCCAAATACCCCGTATAGAAGAACAACAAACCGTCTGTGCCTCACCTGCGTGCTCCACCAGGGGCCACATGCCTCTTCTGTATGACTATCGCAGACGTGCAGCAGAGCGAAACTCCGTCCATGCTTTCGGAGGGCCCGCTCATATTCCATGCATCAAGTGTCGCGCAGACTACGAGATGCAAGCCTTCGTCAACCTCGCATGAGTTTATACAGTAAAATTACAACCTGTATTTTAAAAATTAAATAAATGAGTCCATACCATTGAGTTACATACTTGTTATATATTTCATTTGTTATAATTAAGTATCAAAATTTATATTTTATTTAATAATTTTTTATTTCAACCGGAACCATGTTCTTCTTCGAACCAAAAGTTAGGCTAGTTGATGCTCCTTGCAAAACGACACATGTCAGCCCCACATTCGATAACTTTCCAACCGTTGGAAATATCACAGTTGCACAATTTCAATTTCCTGTTCAAATCACAGGAGCCATCCTCGATCCCTTTAAAAAGCACCAAGACCAACCTCCCATCTTAAACATACTCAACACAACTCTCCCTTGGAATCTCAACATGGTCCGTGACAAGAAGAAATACTATGTTGTTTTCATAGGGAGGGTCCCTGGTATCTATAGTTCCTGGCCGGCCTGTCATAGCCAAGTTAACGAATTTAGCGGCAACCTCCATAAGTCTTACGAAACATTCGACGAAGCTCGTTTGGCGTTCGAACAATTCCTATCTGCCAGACGATTGCAGACTCAGCTCACTAACAATGGTCCTCCAGTGCATCAAATTGATGCAACATCTATGCGACACAACCCATCACCGATTCCTGACCAACTACTCCCTTTCGACGAAGGTATACAGGAACAACGTCAAATTGAACGACGGGACAACCACTCAACTGTCCGTCAAAGCAACCGATCCAACCAGGGGCGCCGGCAACATAATCCCTACCAGTTTATCCTATTTATCTTCGTCACCATCCTCGTTCTATACTTAACTCTGGTTAGGAAGTAGGCTCCTCTTAACCTTAGTTATAACAGCACCTACCAGCATGTGTTACCTGATTTGTAGCAGTCTTACTTTTCACTGTGTTGCATTCTTTACTTTTTAACGTATATTCTATTCTATTAGTTACTCTAATGTTCACTTCACGCATAACATCAGCTTATTCTTCCAGCTTAAGTCTTATTAACTCAGCGAAGTATAATTATTCATACGTGATTTTAGCAATTTAAGCAATTAATCCATTTACCCTCCTCCTCTGTTTAGGACATATGAACACATACGGTACATGCAGGCTAAGATTTATAGATATAGACAATTTTAATGTGAAAAGCGATAATTTTTGTTCATTCTGCTATTTTAAATGTCCTATTATGATAGAACATAACGTTACTGAGGTTTTGTAAAACAAATATTTTTTTAAAATATGAAAAGACAAAACGTCGTTTTTGAATAATAAATATTTTTTTATTATGAACAAATAACGTCGTACACGTTTTGTAAAAAAGACAAATTTGTTTTTATATAAACAAAATATCTTCCCCAATGTAAGTAACGACAAAAAACCACAAGAATCTTAAGATCTGGTGCAATTGGGGATTGAGAATGACACACATTTAATTAATGATAATAATTTGACGCAACACATACAGCTACAAAAATTCGTTATAAACTGAAAACTGATATAGGAAATGCAAAATGCATAGAAGATGATTTCATTGTACAACGCAACAATGCAAGTAAGGCAAAAAAAAAACTACTAAATTCTGTACCGACTCTCTGACGCCTACAACTAAAACGCAGAGATTATTATCTGCATAAAAAAATGAACACAGCAAAACGATAAACAACTTCCATGACAAACATAACTGCTTCACTTGCTAAAAGAGACATGAAAATGTATAGCACAAAGTACATTAAGAGGTTTAATTCATCTCTCAGCCCTACTGGGAAGTAGAAAACGAGACTTGATGAAATGGACATGAGGAAAAGGAATGGCATGACAAGAATTTTCCAAGTTAAAAAACTAGTGCACTCCGATGATGGTTAGATTATTGACATTCATGCATCCGATTGAGACTGTATTTCTCCATTGAAGCGAAGTCTAAATACATATAAATTCTGTACAGCCCGGTTGTTACATTTATAGGAAACAGACATTTCTTTTATAGAGTCAACATTCTGTGATGAATTGGAGAAGATCTTTCAGCAACCACCTGTCATGAAAGTGACACATTTGAGTTAAAAGTGTTGAAATTTAAGGCAAGTTTGGAGATCTAAAAAAATATCAACCGAAAAGAACAATACAGAACATAAAGTTGGCAAAAACTAAGTACAAAACAGCTAAAGTGGTTCATCGTCTTTTCTATTTTCCTCATCAAATCAGAACAAAAGTTTTTAAAGGGACAATAGAAAGTAAAGGGAGGATCCTTAAACGATTCATAACAATATTTAAATTTTCAATAAAAGGGAAGAAGAAACAGTGGCAGAACGATGGGAAAAACAACAAACAAAAACAAAAACAAAAAAGAAGCATACCTGAACTGGATAAGCATAGAAGACAAACATGGGTTCCAGCCAAGAGAGCAAACCGTGTCTTTTCCTTTCACTAAACAAAACACAAAACCCATGTTTTGTTTTCCATAGCAAAACGGAAAGAACCGAACATTGAACCTTCCAACAATGTAAAAGAACAGAAACTACCGAACCTATGCTACATACTAAAACTAAAGAACCAAGCCAAAACAATGCAGAAAGATGCAACATTAGTCTTATGCTAATAAAGCTTTTAGTGCAAATAACATAGAAGAACTAAACAAAAAAATGGGCCACAAAAAGATACACAGTCTAAAGAAATGTCAAGTAACGTTAAATTCAATAAGTTTATGTCCAACAAAGAAAAAAGGCTGAATATATGCAGCCTCATGTGGCCAACGAAGTCAAAAAACACAATCACGTGTGCGGCATGTCATGCATTGAAATTTATAAGGTACAAAAACTGAAACAAGATGTCAACAACATATATGTACCTCTCCAACAAAATCCCCCTTTCATGTTGCGCAGAATGTGTCTCCCGTTTGTGAAATTTGGTCACTTTAAATTGCTTCGCTATTGCCCTCCCTCCTGACGAAAACATGATTTCTAGCCAAAGACCGCGGTACATGTCCGCATAACCTTTGTATTCTTCCCCGTCTGATCCAATGTGTGCACGCAGCCTTTTCTTATCCCCCAGGGGGCCTCGTCCTCGGGAAGTCAGCAACAAAGACGTGCACAACAAAAAAAAGTTACTGCATCTTTTATTTCTATTGCGTAATTATTCGACGGCAAAAGAGATTATCAATCATATCAGTTTCAATTTCCTGCATTCATATTGGATTTCGTGCTAACAACAATCATTATAGACCGTGTTGCCAACATAACGAGGTACCATCGAATTTCTTAAAACAGAAATTTTTGAATAGCCTGCGGAAACAAATATTGTTAGAGCTACCAACCGGGATGAAGTAGAAGTAAAATGGAGCAAGAAAAAAAATGATCGTGTTTGATTGAACGAACGCTGAGACAGAGTTGTAGAGTGATCGGAACTAAAGCAAGAGTTTCTCGTGGCATTTAAGTACAAAGCAGAATCCAAATTTAAATCCGCGCCGATTCATTTGACTGCTTCCGAAATTGATTACTCTAGTTTCAGAGGTTTCCATATTGATCACCATCATATGAATAGGAAAATTATTTCCCATACGGCGGTCATCTTCATGGAAACTTATCAAACTTGAATAATCAATATCGGAGTCACTCAAATGAATCTCCGGAAATTTAAATTTAAATTCCCCATTATACTCAAAAACAACGCAAATAATCTTGCTTTAACTTCGATAAGTATACAAATCCGTAACGGCCTTGATTCAAACAAACGCTAAAATCTTCTCTCTACCTCCATTTTACTTCTATTCCATCCCCAACTGGTAGGTCCAACAATATTCAACTTTTCAAATTACATTACATTAATTCTTTTATCAAAATTTATGCCACCTATTCTGTTCGGCAACACGTGCTCGTTAAATTAGTTACAATCGACTGACACAACTGCATAGCTACTTAGTAGTTTCAGGTCTGTCCACATCTTGCTAACATTTTATTTTGAACCTCAAGCATGAAAATTTAAATGGGTCCTGAGTACTCTGTCTTCTTTCAGAAATTTACCGAATTGCGTTGCGTTTCAAAATAAAATTTTCACTTCATAACACCTTCAGACGTAAAATGTTAATTCCGACCATACCTGCTCCTCGTCAACATTTACAGTTAAATAGGCCGTACAAGAAGCGCCTCCATTGCAGGAAACTATACCTGCGAAAGAAAATTAATTATTGTTCAACTCCAGATTCAAAAAGTTTTTATTGGTTGCTGCTGCGTAAATTCTCAAAAATGAAGACCACGTGAAGAAAAACGACTTGACAAGATATATTAATCAAGGTACTTGTTCGAATAAAAAATGTTACATCAACTGCTTACAGATAAAGCTCTCTTATCTCTTACCAAGCTGCTAATTCTTCCCTCCCTTTAAAAACGATTTTGAACTACTAAGAAATGCATGCAGGTCTTACCTGGTTAGGTAATGAATGCATGAATGACGACAGTGATTTATTAATGTAAAAAATATCAGTCAATATATTATAGGTTTGCAAAACAAGTAGCTGATCAAAAGGAAAGAAATTTTTTGGTATATTGCAAACTAACAAACAAACCCAATAGAGGAACACAAAAATTGCATCCCTGAATTAGGAGACACAAAGTTAATAAAACCCTTTTTTTGTTTGGATGGACCAAAACAAATGCTGCTAATTTTTATATGGTTTCCAGCTTTCACGTAACCTAAATTTATAATAAGAACTATCCAATACTTCTCTTCAGGTACTCAAATTCTGTTACTAGCTTTCTTTAAGACATTCACAACAAGTTACAATCATTGTCATGCCAACATATTATAACATTTATTTAATTCACAATTTTCCACAAAAAGTTTACAGCGTTTTCAACACATACTGTGAATACATTCAAGGTTTTAACCAATCAAAATTCACATTTCACGACAATATATTCATAAACTATTCAATATCGGCATTCAAGCAGCAACATTGATCTCTAACTGGGAGAATAAAACATAACCAACAAGCCAGCAACTTCTGATGCAACAGGAAACAAACCTAATTATCAAACTTATTCGGCAATTTGGGGCACAAAATTTTCACAGGCCTGACTGCATAACCATCAAACCCATGAAGTTTTCTTTGTTATACGATCTACACAAAATACAGTTATTAAAGGGCAAGGACGAAAATCCAAAATATGGACCAATATCATATGAGAAAATGTGCAAGGACCAAGACCTTCATAAAGTAAAACTATAGCTAAACAAAGATTTTAGAGACTTTAATTACCTACGTACCTTAAGTTGGCATTTCCTGGTTAATGAATAGCCCGTTTCAGCAAGTGACAATGTTAAGCTTATGGTACCCCTACAACAACATAAGACAACACTTACATTGGCTGAGAAGAACAAGAAACAGAACGAAAAGAAATATTGCTGTAAACCACATTTAAACAATACATTAACTTGTATAGGAACCTGCCTGTTGTTGCTCTCCTGAAAAGCTAACGAGTCAACTTGATTGAAGAAGTCCTTAGCATCTCCAGGGACTGCAATGCCCGACAGAAAGTTTGCTAAATAGAATGTTTTATCCTCTGGAAGCTGCTAAATGCAAAGGCAAAACATAAAAGTTATATTTACCTAAACTTCTCCCTTTAAAAAAATTCAACATTAATCATATATACTCCACATACATTTATTTGTCCAGAAACTGCGGCACCTAATGCAGTAACCCCTCGAACAACTGAAGAGGTCATGGAAAGCGAATACTGATGCTCATCCCACCAACAGTTTCCCCTTCAAAATAGAAGCTTCCTTCATCTGTAAATTTATGATATGTTTGTGTAAGTTCAACATGCAAAATTTTAGACATAAAGAATAACAGGACCAATTAAGTTATGCATGTGCGTTGAAGGGCAACCCAATTCTATCAATATGATGCATGTAGCCAGAACTACTACATCTGCCAGGTATTCATTTCAATTCCAAATACTGTTAACGACAACTACTCAGCAATTTCAAACAAAATAAATTCACAAATTCAAACAAATGAAAAAATTCAAAAATAATGAAATCAATAACAATTACCCAGAAATCCAACAAAAATACATTGAATTAGACATCAAAGAAAATAAATCGTTCAAATTAATACATGAGTTGGAGGCTCCATATCTGGTGTCGGAGTAGTTCGGTTCGCCGGTTTGGCACTGTTGGGAGGGGATGCTCCGCGCTGATTCGTGGCTTTCCGGCGCTGCTTGGAGGCGGTGGTTCGACGAGACTGGGACCGGGTTACGAGGCGTTGGTTCGTGGGACTGGGAGTGGCTGGGAGGTGCGCCTTGGGAGGGCTGACATCAACAGTCAGGAATTCATCCACCTAACACGCCGGACTTTCAGATCCGTCCGAAAGCATATCTCTCAGCATCTCTCAAACAGAATTCAGAGTAACGAAATTTAAATGAAGTTTCACATCAACAACGCACAAAAGTCACACACCTGAAAGGGAGAAGATATGACCGATGACTAACATAGCAAACAAGAAGGCAGGATAGAAAAGATGGAGACGACGGCTCTGATTCCAATTGTCTTGAAATGCGGTTAGGGTTTTTATTATCTTTTGGTCTGCGGATAAGACAACGCAATCTTATCCTAAACCAAAACCCAAGCCCACCAATCATACGACCATTAACACGAACCACAACATCGCAGCAGATTTTACTTGATAATATCCAGTTTATCCACATTACTTCATGAAGTAATGGAGTAATCACACCATCTCTTAAACAAAGGGCTACTAATACTTTACATAATCCAATAACACCAGTCTGGCCCATACTTCAAAAAACTCAAATCCTAGCCCATACACTTCTCAGCTAGCCGTTCCTCAACTTAGCTGGCTTTCAATTCCACCACAGCGCTACCAAGGGGCATTATCGACCCCTACTCCCCTATAAACCACCTAACGGGAGACAACCACAGCATCAAGTCTTGTCGTATGGTGCGCTAAAAATTTGATGCATCACTTTATCTAAATCCATCTCAATCTGAACCGTTTGTTTAATTAATTGTTAAATCTAATGGACACTTTACATGGACCATCAGAGTTCCAGAAAAGTGGTCTGGACCACTTGAAAACTTTTTCAATTATTAATGTTGCAAGTATAAAAATATATGAAATTAGTCTTATATTAAAATAAATAAAAAAGAACAAAAATTTAATAAAATAAAAGATCTATTAACTTATTATTTTAAGATTTTGAGTTGGACGTGATATTTTTTTATTTTATTTTTGAAATCTCTCCACAGTCACAGGTGGGCCCAATAGCAGTACATAAATGAATTGTATTATCAACCGTAGGACTCATAATGTGGTACGGTACGTGTATTAATTAATTTCTTAACGATCTGAGTTCAAATATTAATAAATTATTAAACCTCATCTTACATTTGCTTAAATAATTGTAGTGTTTGCGAATCCTAAATTACTCCCTCTTAGACCAATGATTTCCATTGTGAACCCAAAAAGTTTTGTCGAGCTTGTTGAAATTGAACAACAGTTTTACGAATAATGGAGCTGAAAATCAAGGTGGAGTTGAAGAAAGAATCTATTGAATTCATCTATCCCATTTGAAGATCATAATGAAAGTATCACTACACATTACACAGTCACAGGTAGGCCCAATAGCAGTACATAAATGAATTGTATTATCAACCGTAGGACTCATAATGTGGTACGGTACGTGTATTAATTAATTTCTTAACAATCTATGAGTTCAAATATTGATAAATTATTAAACCTCATCTTACATTTGCTTAAATAATTGTAGAGTGTTTGCGAATGCTAAATTACTCCCTCTTAGACCAATGATTTCCATTGTAAACCCAAAAAATTTTGTCGAGCTTGTTGAAATTGAACAACAGTTTTACGAATAATGGAGCTGAAAATCAAGGTGGAGTTGAAGAAAGAATCTATTGAATTCATCTATCCCATTTGAAGATCATAATGAAAGTATCACTACACATTACACGACTACTACTTCAGTAAAATATGGATTCCAAAAAACAACACCAAACAATAATATCTCTTTCTTTTAACTACTACTATTTATGTAAAAATGTATTCATATAAAAAATAATAATTAAGATGTAAACATATATTATATTAAATAATTTAGTCAAATTTATTAAAAGTTTAATTTTAATACATTAACAGTGTAAAATATTTTACACAGTTGTGCAATCACATTTGTTATTTTGGATGATCATTCACGTGGTCAACGTAAAAGATAATTATTTTTATTACTATGACATTACGTAATTAGATACACGTATAAAACTACTTTACAGATAATACATCAAAATTAAATTCATTTATTAAACCTTCTAAAAGTTCTTAACATCTTCATGTATGTGAGTATACACCTTAGCTTGTTTTTATAAATGAAGATTTAAATTAAACATGTATGTAATTGCAGTCTCAAATGATAGATAATAGAGGTTGAATTCAAGACTTATTAGGCCAAAGAAAAGCACCCATAGCAAACTGTCTCTTGTAGGTTAAATCACCATGAGTAGGTAACCCATACTCTTTAAGCAACCCATCAAGCTTCCACTCAGGCATGTCTTGGTAATCCTTCTCAGTGTATCTTGGATAATGAAGTGGCATCTGAAAGAAGCTACTAACACTAACACCAACACCACTACTATTCTTTTTGGGACTCTCCATATATATCTTCAATTCTCTCTCTTTCTCTTTTCTCAATATTTATTTAATGGTGTGCAAGTTTTTCTGTATTTAATCAATGCTTTGAGATAAAGATAAATAGTGCTAGCTATTATAGTTTACTATTTATATATATATATATATATATATATATATATATATATATATATATAGAGTGT
>NC_029791.2:11927865-11934406 GCF_000816755.2 Arachis ipaensis | reverse complement strand
TTTTGTCGAGCTTGTTGAAATTGAACAACAGTTTTACGAATAATGGAGCTGAAAATCAAGGTGGAGTTGAAGAAAGAATCTATTGAATTCATCTATCCCATTTGAAGATCATAATGATAAGTATCACTACGCATTACACGCCTACTAATTCAGTAAAATATGGATACCAAAAAACAACACCAAACAATAATATCTCTTTATTTTTAACTACTACTATTTATGTAAAAATGTATTCATATAAAAAATAATAATTAAGATGTAAACATATATTATATTAAATAATTTAGTCAAATTTATTAAAAGTTTAATTTTAATACATTAACAGTGTAAAATATTTTACACAGTTGTGCAATCACATTTGTTATTTTGGATGATCATTCACGTGGTTAACGTAAAAGATAATTATTTTTATTACTATGACATTACGTAATTAGATACACGTATAAAACTACTTTACAGATAATACATCAAAATTAAATTCATTTATTAAACCTTCTAAAAGTTCTTAACATCTTCATGTATGTGAGTATACACCTTAGCTTGTTTTTATAAATGAAGATTTAAATTAAACATGTATGTAATTGCAGTCTCAAATGATAGATAATAGAGGTTGAATTCAAGACTTATTAGGCCAAAGAAAAGCACCCATAGCAAACTGTCTCTTGTAGGTTAAATCACCATGAGTAGGTAACCCATACTCTTTAAGCAACCCATCAAGCTTCCACTCAGGCATGTCTTGGTAATCCTTCTCAGTGTATCTTGGATAATGAAGTGGCATCTGAAAGAAGCTACTAACACTAACACCAACACCACTACTATTCTTTTTGGGACTCTCCATATATATCTTCAATTCTCTCTCTTTCTCTTTTCTCAATATTTATTTAATGGTGTGCAAGTTTTTCTGTATTTAATCAATGCTTTGAGATAAAGATAAATAGTGCTAGCTATTATAGTTTACTATTTATATATATATATTAAAAAAATAAAAAATTCCATTCACATCATAACGTTTTATATATCTTTTAGATACGACGATTTCTGGATAAGAAACATTTGTCTCTATATATCCTCATCTCACACGAATTTCACCTTTTTTTTTTCCTTTTCTTCTTTAGCTGTGGAAACACACAAAGCTTAAGCTCAACATGAAATTGAATATCAAATAACACAAAAATAAAAGCATATTGCTATTGTTTTTTTATTGATATAATATATTTTGTCCATAGGATAATAATGTACAATTGTGGTCCTCCTATTTTAGAATTCAAAAATATTTGATAATTAAAAAATATTAATAAAAAGTAATTAAAATTTAATTTTTTTAATATTTATTAATTATTTTTCCCCATTAATTATTAAAAAATGAAATACAAAGATGTCCAAAAGCAGAACAGCATAATAAAAGGTGGAAATTTTCCAAAAACACTACACTGAAGGTATTCATCCAACGGTGCGTGGTCGAAAAACGAAGAAAAATCTTAAAGAAGAAATAATGATAAATCAAATTGAATGCAACTAAGAGCTTGTCTCATGGAGATGACGACCTAAACTGGGAGTTCTTTGGATTTCACGAAGCAACTTGACAGAGCTTGCTATAATGGCAGACGGCATAGAAGTAGAACCTTCAAAAATCAACTGGTTGCGAGCTTTCCAGCAGTTCCAGCAAATGATGGCAAGCAATTGAGGATTACGGTCAGCATTCTTCAACGGGTTAAGTATCTCTGTTGATGCAGTCCACCATGTCCAAAAGTCGTTAGAACTCTGAGGAGGAAGACAGTCACGAAGATAACTCTGAGACCATACGTCTTTAATTCTAGAGCAATCGGTCAAACAATGAGTGACTGTTTCCGTTGCTTCATGACAGCAAGGGCATATTGGTGATATAGATGGGATGCGGTGATGAATCTGAGCAAGCACCGGAAGTCGGCCATGGAGAGCTTTCCAGATAAATAGCTTAATTTTGTGAGGCAAGTTCAACTTCCATAGATCAATCCACGGCTTTTTCTGCTGCATATAATTAGGGCAAAGCTCCAGAGGCGGATGGTAAAATAAATAGCCAATTCTGTAACCTGAAGCTGTATCATATTGCTTGGATTTGTTCAAATCCCATTGCAATTTGTCCCTACTCTGCTGAATTTTAACTGACAAAATCCTGTTTGCAACGTCTTGGGGAAATAATTCTTGAATGAGATTCTGATTCCAATTTCTATCTTCAGTAATTAAATCTTTAACTCTTGGAACCAACTCAGAAATAGCCTGTCTATTTGGCATGTCAGAAATCATTAAAGGATACGGAGGATGCAGCCAAGGATCCTCAAAGGTTCGGATATTCTCACCAGTACCCACAGCCCAATTAAGACCTTTTTCAACAATCTTTCGGCCTTCCAATATGCTCCTCCATCCCCAAGAAGGTAAGACTCCAATTTCTGTCGTTATAGCATTATCATTGCTAAAGTATTTACCTCTTAAGATTTTGGATAATAAGGAAGTAGGCTGTGTTACAAGTCACCAAAACTGTTTGCCTAAAAGCGCCAGATTTTGGATTCTGAGATCTTTAAATCCAAGGCCTCCTTCTTTTCGTGGGCGAGTCATAGTGTCCCAGCTAATCCAAGCCATCCTCCTTTCAAAACCTTTTTGTCCCCACTAGAACTGAGAAAGTAGAGAGTGAATTTCCGAAATTAAACCATCAGGTAACTTGAAACAAGGCAATGTATAAATAGGAATAGCTTCTCCCAGTGCCTTAAGCAATACGTGTCTACCACCTGACAAAAGAAGATTGTGCTTCCACCCTTGGATTCTTTTCTGAACCTTTTCTTTGATCATACTAAAAGAAGCCTTTTTTGATTTAGAGACTGTAGAAGGCAAACCAAGGTATTTATCCTGAGCCCCAATATGATTAATATTCATAGAGTTAGCCAGTAGTGTACGAGTAGTGGACGGAGTGTTGTGGCTAAAGAATACAGCAGATTTATTAAGATTTACCCTCTGGCCATTGATGCTTTCATAAGAATTCAATAAATGCAGGATATTTGAACATGCTTCAGGATTAGCCTTATAGAATAAAATGGAATCATCAGCAAACAGGAGGTGATTGACCTTGGGACATCGCCTATGTATCTAAAGACCCTGAATTAGTCTGTTTTGTTCTGCCTTGTGTAGCAAGAAGGAGAGACCTTCTGCACAAAAAAGAAAAAGATAGGGGGATAGAGAATCTCCTTGTCGAATACCTCTATTTGGTTTGAAGAAACCATAAGGTTGTCCTTCCATAATAACAGAATAAGAAACAGTTGTCACTAATTCTCGAATCCACATGATCCATCGGGGGTCAAAACCAAACTTCTCCAATATAAACCAAAGAAAGTGCCATTCTACCCTATCATATGCCTTACTCATATCTAATTTTAGCACCATTTCATTTTTGAGACCCCTTTTTTTGTTCTTCAAGTAATGCATACACTCGTGAGCAATTAGGATATTATCAGAGATTAATCTGCCTTTAATAAAAGCACTCTGCGTAGTGCTAATTAGTCTATTCATCATACCCTGAAGCCTATGTACAAATACTTTGGAGATAATCTTGTAAAAGACTGAAGATAGGCTTATTGGTCTTACCTGAGTCATATCTTTAGCATCAGAAATCTTGGGAATAAGACAGATCTGAGTGTGGTTAAAACCCTTCAAGATTCTGCCCCCAGAAAAGAAGCTCTTAACTGCTCGAAAGACATCACCACTAAGTATGTTCCAGAAGCTTTGAAAAAATTTTGCTGTCATACCATCATCTCCTGGAGCACTTTGAGGATGAATGCTAAATGTTGTGCATTTCACTTCCTCCATAGTCACTGGTCTTTGAAGCCTACAGTTCATGTGAGCTGTAACCTTAGGTTCAAAATCAATAAACAGAGGTTCAGGGTTCTCATGACAAGTGGAGGAAAAGATGTCCTT
Organism: Arachis ipaensis; assembly: GCF_000816755.2. Taxonomy (NCBI): domain Eukaryota; kingdom Viridiplantae; phylum Streptophyta; class Magnoliopsida; order Fabales; family Fabaceae; genus Arachis; species Arachis ipaensis. Next base: position 11,930,464 of record NC_029791.2, on the reverse strand, counting down.
GAAATAAGATTCAGCCACAGAAGCAATACCAGCATTTGAAGTAGCCACTTCACCATCACTGCCAGTTAGTTGCCAAATTCTATTCCTTCGGGTTCGGTTTCTAAATTTCTGATGGAAGAAAGCTGTATTCTGATCACCAAATTTGAGCCATTTGACTCTAGACTTATCTTTCCAATAAGATTCCTCATTTTGCAATGCTTTTTCAAGTTTGTCCTCTATTTCTGAAATGATGTCGCCTCCATGAATTCCTGCTAAACGAAGTTCCTCTAATTCTGACTGTAGTAAATCAATCTCCACATTCGAATTAGATCTCTGTTCTTGCTGCCATCTGACAATCTTATGCCGACAACGCTTTATTTTTTGAGCTAGGATATACATGGCTGAACCATCAATCTGTTCATGCCAAACCTCTCTATCAATCTGCCTTATTTCATCATTAGAACACCATCTTTCTTGGAATTTGAATCGGCGTTTAGATCTCTCAGTTCTCGGGTTAGAGTCTAGGAGAAGACGGGCATGATCCGAGCCTGATTCTGACAGTCTAAGAACCGTTGCATTGGGATAGAGTTGCTGCCAATCAACTCCTACCAGGAATCGGTCCAGTCTTTCCTATATCAACTCATCACCCCTCCGTCTATTTGACCAAGTGAATGGTCTTCCGACCATACCAATATCAATCAGGGAATTATCATCAATAAAACTATTAAAGGTTTCAATAGAAGGAGATTTAGCACCCCCACCTTCTTTCTCCAATTGATTAGAAATGGCATTAAAATCCCCCATTAACACAACCTTACCATCGAACTGTTGGGTGACTGAAGTTAATTCAGCAAATTGAGCCATTCTATGTTGATCATTTGAACTGAGATAAACACCATAGGGATCATTAGAACCAGCTGTCAGAACTGATGCCGCAATGAAAAATCTACCATGCTGTAAAATCTGAACAGTGCAACCATCCCTCCATGCCATTGCCAAACCCCCTTATAATCCATCAGTATCTACAATAAACCATTCCTTGAAACCACAAGATCTTAGTTTTCCTTCAACTTGTCGAGATTGATTTTTTATTTCACAGATAAAACTAACCTCGGGGGAGTAGGATTTGCAAATCCCTTTAAGATTGTGGATTGTCAGGGGTCTCTCCAAACCCCGACAATTCTACAAGAGCAGTTTCATATTTCTTTGGGTGCCACTTGAAGGCTGGCACCCTCCACCGTCATAGTAATTATATGAGGGTTCTGAGTCTCTAATTTGTTGCTCATGGTGTAGAGAAAATCAGAATTGGTATTTAATGATTCCAAAGAGACATAAGATATATGGAATGAGTGAATTAGAAAATGGAATGAATTAAAAGAGGAATGAATTGGGAGAGAAAACGAAAATTAGGGAGCTAAGTGGAAAAGAAATTAAGAAAAGAAAGTAGAAGAAGATGGAAAAGAGTTTGACGAAGAAAAGACAAAAAAAGGTGTAACCATGGAGGCGGCACAGTAAAACCCTAGCAGAGCGTACACTTTCAATTACTATGATAGTTATCTAATAATGAGTACTTGACAAGTGGCATAAGGCACTACAATATATGTGTCAAATAGAGGCGGTTTATTTTGGAATTTGTGGCGATTTAAAATCGTCGCAAAACGACATTCTACCAGTTCAATAACTGATGTGATTTAGAGTGTGGGATTAATATTTGCGGCGATTTCTAGCTAGTAATTACTGGTATAATTGCGACTAAATAGATAAAAATTATTTGCAGCATTTTACAACTGCTTTTATTTTTAAAATAGGTTTTAAAAAAAACTCTGACAGTTTTGAACCGTCACAATTTAACATACAGTTTTAAAAAAAATAGCAGGGGTTTATAGCCCCCTAAAACAATGCAATATCATTTTACATATTTGATATTTTATTAAATTATTAATAGGAATCTAAAATTATAACATTACAAAATAAATACAATTTAAGGTTTAGGGTTTTGAATTGGGGTGCTTATTACATTTTTGAGATAAATAAACAAAAATCAAGAAATGGTGGCAATGAGTACTGCCACGCTGAGACAACTAAGAGCCATTATATGTATGAGATATAGCATGGATATTTATAGAGAGTTCTTGAAGAATAATTCAAGATTTAATTAAAAAAACCTTTTCTCTATAATTTTATATTTGTAATGTTATAAGTACTATATAGGGGACGGCATGCCAGCTGAGTAGAATTCTAGTTTCGATTGCAATGATATATAGCATTTTTTTTTAAATTACCACTTTGGATAAAAAAAATTTGTGTGTCTACTTTGAATGATATTCTATTATATATTATTCACCACAAAAAATTAAATAATCTATTATATATTCTTATCATTAGTCCAGGCAAGAAAGGAAAAAGAAATGGATAATATCGATCCAAATTCAGCAACATAATTTTGTATTTTTTATTTTACCGAATTAAGAAGAGACTATTTATTTTGTTTATTTTTTCTTCAATAATTGTGGTGAAAATAATGTGGTGGCCTTTGTTACAGAGGCACTCAAGTCAGACAAAGATTGGTACCTATGAAGGTGATAGTTATTATTAGTATTTCACCGTAAATGAAAAACTC
>NC_029791.2:11925768-11927716 GCF_000816755.2 Arachis ipaensis | reverse complement strand
TTTAAAATAAAAAACTTTAATTCGATAGAATTTGGATCCTCTAAATTATGAATGTTTATTTTAGAAGGTAAAGTGTAATTTTTTACTATTAAATGGTTTCTCTATTATATTTATTTTTGGTTCCACTTATAAAATAGATGATAAAAGATTACACTTTATTCTCTAAAATAAAATTGAAAATTTAAAAAATCCAAATCTAATTCGATAAATGTCATGGTAGAAATTTTATGAGTACCGACAATACAGGATAGAATTCAATTAGAAGTAAATAAAGTAAAATACCATATTTTTATTAAAGAGAGGTGTGACCATTTCCTGATTAATGATGACAACAGCGTGAGAGTAAGATCTAAAAGAAGGGTGAATAGTTGTATTTATGACAGTTTTGTGAACAACAAAACGGAGACCTACAACAACCATGCCAAAAAATGGGAGAAAAAAGATGATGATGTGGAGAGAATAAAGGAGAACAACATTATTAAATGAGGTGGGTGCAGTTGATGATATGTTAGTAGTTTTGTCTTAGAAAAACTCAAAAAAATCTTGAAAAAAGAAAGAGATAATCTTCTAAATATGCAAGATATATAACTCAGAAATAGTGTTGATAACTGAATTTCAACTAAATGCTTTGAGGATGACAAATATATGGATGAGGTGATTCAAAATATTCAATTAGATTTGGTTGGTAGCCCAAATCAAGGAGTGGTCTAAAATGAAGTGAAACAGGGTGTAATTGTTCATAAAGTAGAAAATGATGAGTCTATTATTAAACTACTCTTCCACCTCAGCCCATGACAACAATAAAAAAGTTTTGTGACCTACAAATTCAACCTAATAGAATACATAAATTCAATTACAAATTTAATTATGGGTTGAGGTAGAAGAGTAGTTTAATATCTATATCTACCCCTCTATATCCATTGGGTTTTGAAGAAGTTATTATATATGGGAGCCTCCATAATGGACCGAGTAACAACAACAACAAAGTCAAGAAGAGTAGGATAGAATTATGTTCTAAAATCATAAATGGAGAAAAAATAAAATGTATATCAGCGAGACTTAGAAGAAGATTGAGAGCAGATATTGAGATTAATAAACGCGTGAAGGTTAAGAGAATAAAGATGAATAGCTCTAAAAATAAGAAGAGACCCGTAAAATAAAAGTCAGCAAAAGAGAAGCTAGAAAGGTGCTCATAAAAAAAAAAGAGAGGTTAGCTTGGTGCAAAACCTTAGTAGCGAAGATGAGGAAATAGAGTCTGAAGATGAAGCTATCAAAACTTAGAGAGTGAGAACTCATTTAAAGTTGACCTATAGTGATGAAGAAACAACCGTAGCGTATCTTAGAAAGGAATTAGCTGAAACAAAAAAAATAGATGTGATTTTCATGGGAACAAGATTAAGAGGAAAAAGAACCGCGAATTGTAAACCGTAAAAGTGACATAATTTAAGGACTTTATTCAAATATAAAGATGAGAAATGTTACATAATAAAATCTTTTATAGGTGATATTAGGTTGCTTATTTAGTGTTTTTGTGATATTTTACTTAAATTTAGCGGAGTGTAAAAATTTTTAAAAAAATTTTAGTGTTTATATTTTAGTTGTTTGTCCTTTTTTGTTTAAATTGATGTGAACTCCTGTTTATCGTCTAAAGCACAGTGTTAAATTTTTTACAAATGGAGAGTTTCACCAACGATCAACAAAATCTATTCAAGATCAAAAGGTACGTAGTAGCGTGAAGACTGAAGAGCAATGCATCAAATTTATATGGGAGCAAAGCTAGGTACTGTTCAGAAAATGATCCTAGCCGAAGTTGTAATTAAAATCTATATATATATATATGGAGTCCAGTTAACTAGAACAACTCAAGCCTCTAATCATATAAAAGTAATTGCCGATTAACACTATACTTCAATATTATTATAATGTTTAAATAATTGAGATTGTGCTC
>NC_029791.2:11923341-11925651 GCF_000816755.2 Arachis ipaensis | reverse complement strand
TATATTTGTCTCTGTCTCAAATAAAATCTCTATCCTCTTAGCAGTTTATAACATTCAGTAATAAGAGAGTATAGCTAAGCTAAGGTAAAAACAAATAACATTATTGAAAGATAAAACAATGATATATATGGTAGGAAGGAAAATCCTTTTATTTCAATAGAAGTTGGATTGAGCATACAATGCAATCACAACAACATTCCAGTATATATGAATATTGAAACAGAACCAATAATTTATTCTGAGGAAATTAAACCAAATTAAAACAAGCATAACAATATAGTAAAATTTAAATTAAAGTCAGAGCAACAATGAAATCCCCCCATCCCCCAAAAAGAGGTTTAATTAATCAATAATGCTGAAAGAATCTTTTAAATGCCCTCTTATTCTTGTTCTTCGTGGACCATGGACCCTGTTCAATAGGAGCAGGTGCAGGCACAAATCCTACAGGTGCAGGTGCACTCGGTGCAGAAAGTGATGGTCCAGCTGGAGCTGGTGCTGGAGACAAGTTTGGCAAAACTGTAATAACGAGTTTTTGGCCAGCAGAGCAGTGACCAGCTACACCACAAATGTACCATTTTTTTCCTTCAGTTGCCAACAAGATATGGTCATCTCCACTTGTCATTGGTGTACTGTTTGTTGGTACCGTACAGCTCTGGAATGAACTTCCATCCACCTTGTACACATTGTGTTCTCCAACACCATACTTGAACTCTGCAAAATTTTTTAGTTTTTATACTTTTCAGTTTTTGCAAATAATATAAAAAAATATTTATTTAAGATAGAGATATTTTGTTGGTCACCAACTTAATCAAACTATTGTTATAGAATATATAAGAATATAAAAAATAATTATTTAAATTAGTTTATGAAATTTTTAATATTAAACACTTTAATTCTTTAAATTTTAAAATACACAAAATAATCATAATATTTATCTCTGTTAGACAACACATTTTTTTTTTCAATTTGATTCGTTTAATTAAAATAACTATTTTAAAATCTTTAAAACTTGTTAGAGATCAGTTTGAGATTTTTTTAAATAATATGGAGACTGTTTTATACTTCACTTTTCGGATTAAATTAGAGAGATAGAGATAAATGTTAATAAAGATTATTTTGTGTATTTTGAAATTTGAAAAACTAAAGTATTTGATTTTAAAAACCTTAATAATTACTCGAATATATAATATATATTGAAAAGGGGAGTGCTAGATAAATAATGACCATCTTGAACAATATAAACAACCAACCAATCAAATAAAAATACACTATATTCTAATTTAATGCTACTAATTAAATTTAAGATTAATTTACTCTTTTAACTCTATTAATTCACATTGTTCACACATTATTCAATAATATAATAAACAAATATAAATATGAATAGATAAGATGTGTTATCATTTATCAACACCTCATTTCGTTCATTAGATGTGGCACTTAACTCACATGAGATTCGTGTTTCACACTATAATAAACAAATATGTATTGACTTGTTTCATATGGGACATAATTGGTACATGCATATAAATGTTTTTCTAGTTAGATGACAATGTAAAAAATCTGTTGAAGTTATCCAAAATTGAAATCTTAATAATTTATTAATAAAAGAGAATTTTTGATGATTATTGCACTACATAATATGAGAGATTAGCTTACCAAGTGTGTCTCCAACATGGAAGACCTTGCTTGCTGCCCAAGAATTGTAATCAAAGCCTGGTCTCCATCCTTGATCATCCCCAACAATAAATTCAGTTGCAATAGCAATGGAAGGAAGGAAAATGGTGGCAATGACCACAAGCATGCTGAGACGACTAAGACCCATAGCTAAATTATTAATTTGATATATATCTATATATCTTTGAACTTTTTTTTTTTGCTGTATGAATATCACCTTAAATATGTTTGATCAGAATACTTGTGGCAATGATAGCATATGTAGGTTCATATATTTATACAAAACTTTTGAAGGAGAGTTCAAGAGCCAAGCTATAATTTTATATTCCAATGTTAGTTATAACTTATAACTACTATGTTAGGGTATTGCATGCAGACACAAACGGCTATGGACGGCATGCCGAATAGAATTAACTTGGATAGGAATCTACTTACATGTTAATTTAAATAATTTAGGACATGTTAAGAAATTTCTATGGTATATGTTAATTTAAAGAAACCATTTAGATAAAAATGTTTAAAATATTTTTTTTAAAAGACTGTTTATAGTAATTAAAATTTAATATATATAATCGATTAAATCATATTATTTTTATTGAAATTAGGTCAGACAAATTAATTTAACCAAAAAAA
>NC_029791.2:11911497-11922715 GCF_000816755.2 Arachis ipaensis | reverse complement strand
AAAAATGGTAAATTAAATTTTAAATTGGTCTAAATTAATATTATTTTTTACAAAAAATTACTACAATACTCTTATTATAAAAAATAACTAAAATATTCCTATTATATATATTAATTTTGAAAACTCTAAATCCTAACTTTATGACCAGAGAAATAAAGGGTTAGAATTTAGAGTTCTCAAAATTAATAAGGGTATTGTAGTCATTTTCTATAATAAGGATATTGTAGTCATTTTTTATAAAAAATAATATTAATTTAGATCAGTTCAAGATTTGATTTATCATTTTTTCAGTCAAATTAATTTGTCTGGCCTAATTTTAATAAAAATAATATGATTTGATCGATTATATATGTAAAATTTTAATTATAAGAAAACATCTTTAAAAAAAACGTTTTAGACGTCTTTATTGAAGTGGCTCTCTAATTTAAATAGTCATCGTGGTTATATTATTCTAAAGAGTAATATTAGATAGCCAAAACATTATAGACAATAAATAAAAATACATGATCAATAATATTTGCACTGATAAAAAAGTATAAATCACTCATAAATTAATTGACACAATTAATATTTTTCTATAATGATCTTCTCTTATTTAATTATACCAAAAGTTAATTCAAAATTTACTATGAATCAAATCTCAAAAAATCCTTTTTCATTATTACATTCATAATTCTGTAATTTTTTTTCAAATAAAATTTTACATTCTGATATTTTTAATCCTAAAAAAAATTAAATCATCTCAATACATTTTATAAAAAATAAAAATATCTTAAATTTAATTAGTCTCTGATACGAATTTGTATCAAGAACTAGAGAGAATTAGAGATAATCAAAGAGAATAGAAGAGAAATCATTAGTATTAGGGCCAAAGAGAGAAAGTAGAGTTTTCAATTACATTATGCCTCTCTTACATTATTACACATACTCTTATTTATAGTATAATTCTCTAATTGGGCTAGCCCAATACTAGTCCTATCAGTCTCTATTTATTAAAAATTAGAATTGTCCAAAATTATTAGTTTTTGACCTGCAAAATAAAATAATAAATATTAAATTAGCACCAATTCATTAATTATAGATATTATGTGTTTAAAATTAGAGTAATTCACATAAATAATCCAACATTCATCCAATATTACGCATATCACCCAAAATAAAAAATGTAATGTGAATCACCCCAATCATATTTTTATACAAATCGAAACAGATAGACTAGATTTAGATCTCTATATAAATCGAAACAATCTAGTTCGATTTATATATATTTGCATGTTGTCAAAGTAAATCTAATCAGGCTGTTTCAATTTATACATGCATGTATGCTGTCCTAGTAAATCTAATCAGTCTGTTTAGATTTACTAGGATAGTATGCATGCATGCATAAATCGAAACAGCCTGATTAGATTTACGTTTCGATTTTCAATATGTAATTTGAGAAAAATAATTAACATACTATATTAACAAAATTATCATAATTTATGAAATTAAGTATAAAAATTATTTCTTTAAAATATTGATACAGTCTATCTCTACTATTATTTGAAACCATATATTTTAAATAGTTCAGTATAAATAAATATGAAAAAAATTATTAATTTAAAATTTAAAATATAGATAAGATATAATTTAATTAAAGTCGATCTAAATAGTAACAAAATATATCAATTTTTATTTTTTAAATTAGTCTAAATTAAATTATTAATATTATTTTATTATTTTCAAAAGTTATATTTTTATATTTATAACTTCATATATCTCGTTTATAGTATAAATAAGATAACTATGAATTTATCTCGTTATGTGTATTTTTTAAAATTCTATTATCTCATTTGCAAATAAGATAATGCCAAATAAAATCGTATCTTATCTCATTTACCGTGTAAATGAGATATAAGCAATCTTAATTTGTTTACACGATAAATGAAATACGTAAAAAAATAAAAATTGATAAATATGCTATAAATTACCTATATCCATAAATAAAATATTTATTTAAAAAATCCTAATGAATGTGTATATATAGTGTATCAATATTTTAAAGAAATAATTTTTATACTTAATTTTATAAATTATGATAATTTTGTTAATATAGTATGTTAATTATTTTTCTCAAATTACATATTGAAAATCGAAATGTAAATTTAATCAGGCTGTTTTGATTTATGTATGCATGCATACTATCCTAGTAAATCTAAACAGACTGATTAGATTTACTAGGACAGCATGCATGCATGTATAAATCGAAACAGCCTGATTAGATTTACTATGACAACATGCAAATATGTATAAATCGAACCAAACTGTTTCGATTTATATAGAGAGCTAAATCTAATCTATCTGTTTCGATTTGCATAGAGATGTGATTGGGGTGATTCACGTTACGTTTTTCATTTTAGGTGATATACGTAATATTGGATGAATGTTGGTTTATTTATGTTAAATTACCCTTAAAATTATAGATGTTATACATATAAAATTATGGATGCTAAATTAGATAATTTTAACAACTTTATTATATCATTCATATTTTACATATAGACTATTAAAATAAAATATAAACAAAAATTAAGAAATAAATTTCTAAAAATAATTATTAACTCATCATATTAAAATCAATAAATAAGAATATATATGAATATTAAATAAAAAATATTAAAATAATTAAAATCATGATCCATTAATACACATATGAGATAATTTAAAAAATAAAATAAGACACATAATTTAAAATTTGGTAATATTAACTATAAAAATTTATTAATTATGAGTACAAAATTATGAATGTTATTAATATGAAATTATGGATGTTATGTATATGAACTTATGGATATTATGAATAAATTTAGGGTTAAGTATTTTTTTTCATCCATAAGGTCTTGGGTTAAAATTAAAATCGTCCACAATCTTTTTTTCTTATCAATATCATTCTCAACGTTACAAAACATTATAAAATCGTCCTTTTCAAAAAAAATAATATTTTTAGACAATTTTACCCCTGATAATAATAACCACCTTAACCCTCTCCTACCATCTTCACCACTAACACAATTACTGAATTTCTCTATCTCCCTCTTTTTTTTTCTTTATACCATCATCGTTACTACTATCACCATCACACCTTCTTTTCTCTTTATTACCAGTTTATCACCCTAAATCACTACCACTTCACCTATTATTCCCAACCCTTTACTTCTCACCTGAATCCTCTCCCTTTTTTTTAATACAAAAAAACTCACTAGCTCCCAATAGAAGATGCAACAACAGCAATAATCACAAAATAAATCAATAGAAATTTCATATTAAATAACAATTCAATAACCATCAACTATGATTTTAGATCCAAAATCAGCAATAACAAAAATTATAGGATTGCAAATTAGTAAATGAAGTAGCAACACAAATTCATCAACAATAGAACCATCTGTAACAACTAAAAATTTCATGTCAAAATTCAAAAAATAAATGAAAATTTTTTTAAATAACTATTGACACAAATTTAGTCACGAAAGAGAAAAAAAGCTAACTACATGAATAGATCTAGAATAAGGTGAGCTCCAGAGAGTGAATGGTGGAATTAAGGTGAAGGGTATTTTGGTAAAAAAAATTAGAAAAATGATGATTTTATAACATTTTGTAATGTTGAGGATGATATTAACAAGAAAAAAAAAGTTAAGGACGATTTTAATTTTGACCCAATACTTTAGGGACGAAAAAAATACTTAACCCATAAATTTAGTAATTGAATAAATTAATTTAAGTATTTGACATTTTTTTCAAATTCAGATAAAATTTAAAAACACCTATATTAAAAAACTAAAATAAATGATTGTTCCACTTTGAAAAATATGAAACAAATTTTTAAATTATCGATGACCGTGATTTAAAAAACTATATGTAATTTAAATGTATAATACCTTTAAAAAGAAAAATTAAAACAATTTAAAAACATGATTTATTATTGTATATGTGAAATAATATGAAATTAAATTAATTTATTATCATATTTCATTTGATCTAGTGTGATTTTTCATATTTTAAAAAATTGGTTCACTGTGAATAACTTCATCACATGAATCTGAAATCAAACTCAAAAAATTTCAATGAAGGAGACCAATTAGCATGCACATGTTTATCCAACACATGTAACACCTTCTATTCCAAAGCCCATTTCACTATCTCTCTAAGAATTGATGCATCAAGCTTTTTGATTGTGCTGCAGCTGAGACCTAGTTCAACTGGTTAAATCATATGTTTTTTAATATATTGCAATTGGGTTCAAATTTTAGTGTATACATCAAGTATTAAATATGAACTCTTAAATATTATGTGAATGAGTGTATAATGTGTTGTGATATCTAAGATTGAAAATTGTCCAATTCACCTCTTAACGTTATTTTATCTGTTTTCAATGATAATGAGATAAATCAATAAATTAGTTAAGGATATGTTATTATGATTAAAATGTGAGAGCCATTAAAAATGTGATAAATAAAGTGATAAAAGAGTAAAATGAAAAATTAAAATATAAATGAATTATATAAATGAAGTCAATTTTAAAAACATTTAGCTACTTATAGCTGAAATATTTTAATTCTCAAAATTTTCCCAGCATTTTAATCTCAACCATGTTAAGGTGATACATTCTTGTACAAGTTTTTACTTTTTATATGTCTCACTCTCTCCTCAAATAAAGTCATTTAAAGAAATTATTAAATATCATTAAAGATGAGTTGTTTTCATTATAAGTAATATTCGATGAGATTCACTAATAATTAATCATTAATACCAATTAATTATAGTATGTATTAATATAAGAACCAGTTTAAATAAACAGTTTAATTAAATTCCTTTTTCCTTTAATATTTATACTAAAAGTAGCTTATAAATAAGTTAATTTGTGTTTAATTTTTTAATTTTAAAAGTATTTATTTTAAAAAAAAGTGATAAAAAAATATTTTTTATTATAAAAAAAATATTTTTTTAATTTTTCTATAAATACTTAAATAGCTTCTTAAAAAACTATAATTTAATTTTAAAAATTATATCAAATATTTATATTACTATCTTTTATAAATCAAAAACTCAAAAAAATAACTTCTAAAATTTTCTAAATTGGCCCAAAATCTAAGTTGCTGGAATTTATATGCCGATGTTCTCGCTCCAAAATAAATCCTATTTAGCTACTGCAACTTATGTGTAAATGATAAATTGGTTGTGTTAGTTGTTATTACAGTATGTAATTCCTTTTCACTCAATTTTATGTTGAGGAAGTTGAGTGAGAATACCAGAATAACACAACTGAAATTTGAAGGTGGAAAAACAAATAAAATTGAATATATATATATATATATATTGTTACGGATCTGACCCACGGATCCACGATCCGGGAACAAACCCAAACCCGGTAACTCGGGTCCGACCCGCCAGGTTCTTTTAGAAGGACCAAAGCCGACCCTCTAAGACACCTAACCGACTTTTGAATACCAACGCCTCCTTTATCTTAACCAAACAAGATAAGATAAGATAACCACCATCACCTATAAATAAGAGGACCCAGATCCCTCCAGGTATTCATTCATTCCACACACCTTATACCTCTTAGATCCATTCTGACTTGAGCGTCGGAGTGTCTTTGCAAGTACCTCCGCCCGTTGCTCCAGTCAAACGATCCGGCATCCACCTCAACTCGCAAGTTCCCGATCCACCTCTCAACCTATACCGGAGACATCTTGTACATTGGCGCCGTCTGTGGGGAACAACGCCGGTTGAGTCGGAATGGCGGACGGATTTGAAGAGCATTCTATCAGCCGCCAAGACGACTCCAGAACACGTAACCCTACCTCCGAACACCAAGAAGCCATACTCCACGGAAGGATAGCAAGCGCCGTCCATGACAAAGAAAACGCTGCTATCGTCACTTAAACCCGACATCCCAAGAATCCGAAAGATAGGTCAGCCCAAATAATCCAAGAACTCTGCCACCGAGAATAAACACAACAACGGAAACGAAAGTCACGCGACCTCCAGATCCAGATCCCGCCACGGCAGATCGCCAGAACGGCGACACGCCAAGAGACATGGTAGAAGTACCTCGCGTGAACAAAGACGCGACAGATCACCAGAACGGCGACATGCCAAGCGATACGACCGCAGTATCTCCCGCGACCCCGTTCACACGGACGACGACTGACGACACCGAGAAGCTAAGCGCACGAGAAACGACCACACAATCATGAGAGCTACTCCCTTCACAGAAAGGATCTTAAAAGCAAAACTCCCCAAAGGTTTCGATAAACCCACGGACATGAAGTATGACGGAACCAAAGATCCCCAGGAACATCTAACCGCCTTTGAAGCCAGAATGAACCTGGAAGGGGCAGCCGACGCAGTCCGATGTAGAGCCTTTCCGGTAACCCTAGCTGGGCCGGCAATCAAATGGTTCAACGTTCTGCCAAACGGATCCATATCCAGCTTCCACGACATCTCGCGAAAGTTCATGGCCCAATTCACAACCAGGATCACTAAAGCTAAACACCCCATCAGCTTACTAGGGGTCACACAGAAACAAGACGAATCCACAAGAAAATACCTCGACCGCTTCAATGATGAATGTCTGACGGTCAACGGACTCACGAATTCCGTTGCGAGCCTCTGTTTAACCAACGGACTCATGAACGAAGATTTTCGCAAACACCTTACCACCAAACCAGTATAGACCATGCACGAAATCCAAAACGTCGCTAGAGATTACATCAACGACAAAGAAGTCAGTCAGGTTGTCGCCGCCAATAAACGGCAGCACAGCAACGCCCAAAACGGCAACTCGGCGCCCCGACATAACCCACCACCCAGAGAAAGTCAGAGGGACCACCCTAAGCCAACGAGCACAAACCGACCACCCAGAATCGGCAAGTTCTCAAATTACACACCCTTAACAGCCCCAATTACCAAGATATACCACCAGATAGCAGATCGAGGTATTATCCCAAAAGCGCGGCAACTGAAAGAAAGAACGGGCAGCAGCAAAACCCTTTATTGCAACTACCACCGAGGTTATGGGCACAGGACACAAGACTGTTTTGATCTCAAAGGCGCCCTCAAACAAGCCATAAGATACGGCAAGCTCCCATAATTCACCAAAATCATCAGAGAACCAAAACGCGCGGTAGCAGACAGGTCGCCAGAAAGAGAAGGACGCAACCCGAGAACGCAAAAACAACCCCCAGGGAAAGTCCAAAAGACAACCCAACCATAATATTAAACGTCATCACAGGCAAAGACGTGTCAGGCAAGTTGAAATCAACACTAAAAAAGGACCTCAAAGTCCTGGCCGTCAGAGACCAAGCTCCAACCACCACTGCCGACAAAACTATAACTTTCCTACCCGAGGACTGCCAGCACGGCACCTCAGTCGAAGATGCACCTTTCGTCATCTCAACGAGAATCGGAACGGGACTAGTTCGAAGAATACTGGTGGACACTGGCGCAGACTCCAACATCCTTTTCCGAGGAGCCTTCGACAAGCTCGGACTCCGCAACGAAAATCTCCAAACACACCGCAACGGTGTCACGGGACTCGGGGACAACTTCCTTAAACCGGACGTTTCCATCACCCTCCCCCTCACCATAGGAACAGGCAACCAAAGGATGACAATTCTTTCCAAATTCGTGATCCTAAAAGATTTCACCGCCTACAATGTCATCCTCGGAAGAAAAACAATCAATGACTTCTCTGCCATCATCTTCACCAAATACCTCCTTATGAAATTCATAACGGAAGACGGCTCCGTCGGGACTATCCACGGAGACTGGGAAGTCGCGGCAGAATGTGACAACACCAGCCTGGCCTTACAAAAAAAGTCCCGCGACGCGGCTGGAATATTCCTAGCCGACCTGGACGCCCGACAAGACGGCCAACCTAGGCCAGAACCAGAAGGCGACATGGAAAAACTACAGATAGGGCGAACCAAAGATGAATACACCTTCATCAATAGGAACCTCCCATACGACCTTAAAGAAGACATCTCCCAATTCCTAAAACAAAATAGAGACTTGTTCGCTTTCACACCAGCCGACATGCCTGGGATTGACCCCGACTTAATGTCTCACCGGTTAGCCGCGGACCCCAACGCCAAACCCGTAGCACAGAGGAGACGAAAAATGTCGTCAGATCGAGCAGCCGAAGTCAAAAGACAAGTAAAAGCCCTACTCGAAGCAAACTTCATCAGAGAACTACCCTACACAACGTGGTTAGCAAACGTCGTGCTAGTAAAAACAGGCCAACGGGAAGTGGCGAATGTGCGTCGACTACACGGACCTCAACAAAGCCTGTCCAAAAGACGCCTTTCCCCTACCAAACATAGACGGATTTGTAGACGCCGCCTCCGGCCACCGATACCTTAGCTTCATGGACGCATACTCCGGCTACAATCAAATACCCATGCACCAACCCGACGAGGAAAAAACAGCATTCATCACCCTCGACGGGACGTACTGCTACACAGTCATGCCTTTCGGCCTGAAGAACGCCGGAGCCACCTACCAAAGACTAGTCAACAAGATATTCCAAAACCTCTCCGGATCCAAATTAGAAGTCTACATAGACGACATGCTCGCCAAAACTGAATCAGGCGAGCAACTCATCAGCGACCTCAAACTCATAATGAACACCCTACAAAAGCATCGAATGCGACTCAACCCAATAAAATGCGCCTTCGGAATGGAAGCAGGAAAATTTCTCGGCTTCATGATCACGCAACGCGGAGTCGAAGCTAACCCGAAGAAATGTCGTGCCATCCTTGATATGACAAACCCAAAAAACCTCCACGACATCCAAAAGCTCACTGGCTGGCTCACGGCATTATCCCGTTTCCTCGGGGCATCAGCACAAAAGGCAATCCCCTTCTTCAAAATGATGAAGAAAGGAGCCCCCTTCAGATGGGAAGCAAAATGCGAGGAAGCATTCCAGCACTTCAAAAGAGTACTAGCGGAACCACCAGTTCTCGCCAAACCCCAAACAGGGGAGACACTCTACTTATACCTCTCCATAACGGAAGAGGCACTCGCAGCAGCACTCATCCGCGAAAACGAGAAAAAAGAACAAAAGCCCATATACTTCATAAGCAAGGTCCTACAAGACACAGAAACTCGCTACTCATGCCTAGAAAAGCTAGCCTTCGCGCTCTTCACGGCCTCCTGGCGCTTACGACAATATTTTCAGGCCCATCCCGTAACGGTCCGGACCGACCAAGCGATCAAACAGGTACTACAAAAGCCCGACCTAGCGGGAAGAATGCTAGCATGGTCCATCGAGCTGTCCCAATTCCAAATCAAGTTCGAACCCCGAAACGCAATCAAAGCACAAGCCATGGCCGACTTCATCGCCGAAATGACTCCGGGAAACCCCACTCCCTAATCATGGAAGCTGCACGTCAACGGCTCATCAAACGTCACCTCCGGGGGTGCCGGGGTCATACTCGAAAGCCAAAACGGGGTCGTAATCGAACAGTCAGTACGATACGAATTCTCAGTGTCCAATAATCAAGCAGAATATAAGGCTCTCCTGGCAGGCCTAGCCCTAGCCAAGGACGTCGGAGCAAAAGTCCTAGAAGTAAGCACCGATTCGCAAGTAATCAGCTCCCAAATCAACGGAGATTACCAAATGCGAGACCCTTTACTCCAACAATACCTCGCCAAGGTGAACGAACTGAAAGAAGGGTTCAACCACATCACCAAACGGTACGTTCCCAGAGAACAAAATACCAGAGCAGATCTCCTCTTCAAGCTAGCCAGCACCAAACCAGGACATGGCAACAAATCGCTAATTCAAGAAGTCGTTAAATCACCATCCATATCAACAACGGCTAACGCTTGCCTGACACTTTCCAACCAAGGATCATGGACCTACCCTATCCTACAATACCTCCTCGACGGAACACTACCTGAAGACCCCAAAGAGGAAAAACGGACAAAAAGGGAAGCCGCCAACTACACGATTGTCGCAGGACAACTATACAAACGCGGATTCTCGCAACCCCTGCTCAAATGCGTCGAACCCGGGGACACGGAGTACATACTCCGCGAAATCCACGAAGGCTGTTGCGGCCACCACATCGGAGGTAAAACCCTCGCCCAGAAAGTCATCCGGGCCGGCTACTTCTGGCCCACGGTTATCCGGGACTCCATGCAGTTAGTAAAAAACTGCGATAAATGCCAAAGGCACGCCAACATCCACCAGGCCACCCCGCACCAGCTCAGCATCATATCGGCAGAGCGTCCATTCGGCACCTGGGGGATCGACCTTGTCGGACCCTTTCCTACGGCACCCGATCAACTCCGATATCTCATCGTCGCCATAGATTATTACACTAAGTAGATCGAGGCCGAGCGCCTGGCCTCCATCACGGCAACCCAATGCCGAAAATTCTTCTGGCGACAGATCATCACCCGATTCGGGATCCCCGAGATCGTCATCTCGGACAACGGAACCCAATTCGCTGACAAAAAATTCAGAGAATTCCTAGAAAGACTACGTATATCCCACCGCTTCAGCTCGGTAGAACACCCCCAAACAAACGGACAGGTGGAGTCTGCAAACAAAATAATCGTCAAAGGACTCAAAAAACGGCTCGACAAAGCCAAAGGACTATGGGCCGACGAACTCGAATCAGTCCTATGGTCATACCGAACAACACCCCAAACGACCACGGGGAAACTCCTTTCCGATTAACATACGGGACGGAGGCCGTCATCCCAGTGGAGATAGGAGACCCAAGCCCCAGGAAAACGGTCGGAAGTAATGACGAGGAAGCAGAACGGGACCTCATCGACGAAGAAAGAAGCATAGCCCATATTAGAGAGCTAGCCCTAAAACAAAGAGTCAGCTTAAGGTACAACCACGGCGTCATCAAACAATAATTTGTACCCAACGACCTCGTCCTACGGCGAAACAACATCGGAGTCCTGACCCCAGGGGAAGGGAAACTCACCCCCAATTGGGAGGGACCGTACAGAATCAAAGCCACAATCGGAAAGGGAGCATACA
The DNA here is from genome assembly GCF_000816755.2 of Arachis ipaensis. Taxonomy (NCBI): domain Eukaryota; kingdom Viridiplantae; phylum Streptophyta; class Magnoliopsida; order Fabales; family Fabaceae; genus Arachis; species Arachis ipaensis. The sequence goes on along the minus strand of NC_029791.2, from coordinate 11,911,668 downwards.
AGCTCGAACGGCTTAACAGCGACGAAATTCCGAGGACATGGAACGCCGCCAACTTACGATGATACTATACTTAGACCGACCCCCCTAGGTCACCTTTTTTATTTTATGTCTTTTCTTTACTTATCTTCCCCTTTTACAATTTTAAATTTAAATTTCGCTTAAGTGTCAATC
>NC_029791.2:11906096-11911092 GCF_000816755.2 Arachis ipaensis | reverse complement strand
TGACGAAGTAAGAAGCATAGCCCATCTCAGGGAACTAGCCCTAAAACAGAGAATCAGCCTAAGATACAACAATGGAGTCATCCGACGAGAATTCGCAACTGCCGACCTCGTCCTACGACGAAACGACATCGGTCCCCTAACCCCAGGAGAAGGGAAACTCACCTCCAACTGGGAAGGACCATACAGAATCAAGGCTGTAATCGGAAAGGGAGCAGACAAGCTCGAACGGCTTAATGGCGACGAAGTCCTAAGGACATGGAACGCCGCCAACTTATGATGTTACTACACTTAGACCGACCTCCCTAGGTTACCCTTTTTATATTATGTCTTTCCTTTACTTATCTTTCCCTTTTACAATTTTAAATTTCAGAATTCGCCTAAGTGACAATCCGGGTACTCTTTCTCGCCATAGACGGAGGCTTTTAACGAGGCCCAACCATCAATAAAATTCCATTAAGCTATTTCTATCTTCTCTTTCCTTTTAAGTATCCCAAATACGGAACAAAACCACGGCCACAACTGGGGGACCGATCACCCCCAGGCCCGAAATATGGATATCCACGAAAAACCGACCTCACGATGGTCCGCTCATCCCAAACAAAGGGAACAAATAAACAAAAAATAGAAACAGCTTAAAATGGAATATACAAAAGAGGCTCGAACGGCCCAAAAGTCATTAAACAAAGTTCAAAACTACGAATTCACGGTTACACGGCCCACGGCCAACCAAATATCTAAAACAAAGACTAAAGTTCAAAGCAAATTCAAATTACAAGATGTAAAACTACTCTAGGTCGACAATTCGGCCATCACAGACGGTCTTGAAAGCCCCCCATCACAGACACGTTCACACCCGGAGCCAACACCAAAGCCTGAGCCCTCATCATCTCCTCGGTGGCAACGATCGCACCCTTAGCATCGGCCAACAACTCCGACTTCTCTTTCTTCAGGGCAGCAACTTCGGCCTTCAAAACTTCCAGCTCGCCAAGAAGCACGGCAGCCTGAGAACCCGCGTCGGAAGCCCGTTGCCGCTCCGCGCCCAGTTGGGAAAGAAGCGAAGTCTCGACCTCGGAAAGACGGAGGATCTCCGCCCCAGCTTCCTCGGAAGACTTCACTGCCTTCTCCCTCGCAACCTCGGCAGCCTCGAGCTGCTCTTTCAACGTAGCCACCTCAGCTTGCGAATGATGAAGTTTCTTGTCCAACAAACCGACCTGAGCCATCACAGGCTCAGCCTTCTGAACAACAACAGCAGACCAGAGGAGGGCACGATACACCGACTTAGCCTGGAACGAAACATCACAATCATCAAAAAACGGCTCTGTGCCAGGCATCAAGTGCTGATCTATGAACCCCGAAGCATCAAAACGCCGATCCATCACACTGGGCACATCACCCTCCTCCTCAAAAGTCTCGCTGCTAGGTTCCTCAGGCCTCTTTCTCTTCCGAGAAGCCTCGGCAGCCGTAACCACGATGACTTCAGGCGAGTTCACAGGACCAGGCGAAGCCAGAGCGTCGGCCCTCACCCCCGACAAAATGACCTCCTGAGAAAAAGCCTGAGAATCCATAGCGGGATTAGAGACAGGGGTAGCAGGAGACGACGATCCCTCCTCCCGACCCATCGTTGCCTTTAGCCGCGCCAGAGAAGTCAAACCGCCAGCCATCTCAACTGAAAGAAACCAAAGAAAAATCAAGTTACAAAGACTGGAAAACAAACATGAAAACCAAGAAAGAGACAGCCACACACCAATATACGTCCGACAAGCCTCAGGATCCCCCATGACGTCTCGAGGATTTAACGGGCGCTCGCCAAACAAATGCCACAAGACACTAGCAATGTCCTTATCCTCGGGAGACAAACCATCATAAGTAACCTTAGTCAAAACCGACGGCCCGGCACAAAAATTCCAATAGGTCGGAAACCGGCGCTCGCCCTCTACCATTAGCCAAAATGGATGATGCCCCTGGACGGGGCGCACTTTAAAATACTCTCTCTTGAAACCGTGAAAAGAATCCTCAAACAACCCCAAAATACGGCGATGAGGTTGAGCCCGAAACGACATATACCCTTTCTTATGCTTCCCCTCCTTAGTCGGAAGAGTGCATAAGAAAAGAAAGAGAAACACAAGAACAGAGGCCGGAAGATCAAGATACTGACACACCAGCTCAAAAGACCGGACGGCGGCCCAACTATTCGGATGGAGCTGAGATGGCGCCACGGAACACCGACTCAGCAAGTCCTGAACAAACGGCGAAAAAGGAAACCGCACGCCGAGCCGAGTGAACATCGACTCATAAACCCACATCCAGTCCGGCACAGTGGGCGAATCGAGGTTCAAATAGCAAACACGCTCATCGGCATCCGGAAGGGCAAGTTCGTACTGCCGCTCTGCGTCGCCGCCGCCACAAATCGCCCCCTGATCACGGAGCCTCTGAAGATCGGCCTCCGTCATCCGCGACGGAACGCCCCACACATCGCTAGTCACCCAAGTGTAGCGAGTGGGGACGCCCCTGGAAGGGGCTATCGGAGTACCCACACCCTCACTCCTCCGCCGGTGCATACCTAAAACAGGGAGGAGCACCACCATCAGCCTACTAACCCTACGCAGAAGCAAGGAAGACAAAAACCTACTACCCACTATCGAATCAACACGGCGGTGCTCAACCCCTTCAAAAACGAATACCACCACCCAAAAAACACGAATGCAGCATGAAAGAAAAAAATGGCAAAATAACGCATGGCAAAAATAGAACAACAGATACACCACAAAAACAAAACAAGAAAGAACGAGGCATGCCAACCTGATAATACAGAAAAAGAGCCTGGAGAAAGCTTGAGAAGCAGAGGCAGCAGCTCGAAGAAACACCAGAGAGCACCACAGAGAGAAGAAGAATTTTTTCAGAAAAGATAAAATGAAATGAACAAGGGAAATGAAGTGAAAAGCCAAAACGGTTTCAAAAGGGGCAGAGAGAAGACGCAAATAACCCTAAATTATAAAAGGCGCATAGGGGCAATAAAGGAAAAGACACCTAGAAAACGTCCCCTCACAATAAATGCCCCCTTGGAAAGAGAAACCAATAAAAGAACGCCTCGAAAAACGTAACAGGCGCATCGAGCACAGAAGAGACGCGTCAAGGCCAAAACGGCCAGACGAATCCTCAAAACGACCATCAAGACTAGGGCCGACACACCGGCTTTCCGAAGAAAGCCAAAGACCCAGCTCACGGTCAAAACATCTCCCAGCGACAGACTGACCTTGCTCGCTCTCCCGCTGCGGGGGCAACTGTTACGGATCCGACCCATGGATCCACGATCTGGGAACAAACCCAAACCCGGTAACCCGAGTCCGACCTGCCAGGTTCTTCTAGAAGGACCAAAGCCGACCCTCTAAGACACCTAACCGACTTTCGAATACCAACGTCTCCCTTATCTTAACCAAACAAGATAAGATAAGATAACCACCGTCACCTATAAATAAGAGGACCCAGATCCCTCCAGGTATTCATTCATTCCACACATCTTATACCTCTTAGATCCATTTTGACTTGAGCGTCGGAGTGTCTTTGCAGGTACCTCCCCCCATTACTCCAGTCAAACGATCCGGCATCCACCTCAACTCGCAAGTTCCCAATCCACCTCTCAACCCGTACCGGAGACATCTTGTACATCTTGTAATGGATTTAAAAAATAAAGTGTGACAATCACGACCAGATAGAAGTTATCGTGCAAAACTAGCGGTGAAGGGATTCTTCTTTTCGGTCGATCTGCTTTGTCATTCTCCATCGTTGCTATGTCTCCTGGCTGTCGATCCTTGTCATCACAGCTGGCCATCGTTGTTGGATACCTAGTCATTGCTGCATCTAGTTTTGATTCATTGAGTTGAGCTTTTGAGTTTGCCCCAGTTTCCTTACTTTGAGCCCCTACTTCTGATAGGTTTTTTTTTCTCTTTTAATTTTTTTTGCTTTAGTTATTGCATATTATATTTTTCTATTGTAATGCAAAAGAACATGCTTGGTTTATACTGCGAGGTGTTTTACCAAAACTAATTCTTACAAAGATTAATTGCTTTGAATTGTCTTTGTTTTTAATCCCATGATAATTCTCAAGGCTAAGCTGTTTATATATTATTTCTCTTAGGTGCCTCAGTGAGATGTTAGCATCTACTTATTAATTCCTCATTACAGTATTATAATTAATTATAATTTATGTTTATGCTAAATTCTTAATTATATGTTAATTGTTTGTTTAAATAATATGGTTCATGATTGTTAGTAACTTGATTAAATTTAATTGTCAATAAACTGTTGAACTTGAATGTTTAATTGTCAAATGTTTTTTTTTTTAAGTTAAATACTTTAAGAGTGGTTGTTGAATGATTTTGAATTTGTTAAGGACAGGCAGAGTGCTTGAGAATGTTGGTTATGGAATAAGTTCCTCAATTTATGATGCCATGAAGATTGATGTTAGAAGATTTGAGTTTAGTCTAATACAACTTTTAATCATTGATTAGTTGTATTTCTTTTATTTTGTCTGCTAGCTTTGATTATCTTTGTGTATGTTTTATGTTGTCTTAATGTTGAGATTTAGACTCAGAGTGCTTAATTATAAGTATTTATTATATAATTGTAGAGGATTTGAATGTATAATACTTATTATAACTTATATTATTATTTTAATTTATTATGTGTTTTGGGTTGAAGTTATTAATTTTAAATGCTTAGATTTAAGTATATATATATATATATATATATATATGATTAAATATATTCAATGAAAAAATTTTGGCTAGTCCTTAATTAACCTTAGCAATCAACTAGTAGCTCTTATCATATTTTTTAACAAAGTTATTATTTACGAATTGAAGAACATAAATAATATGTGGCTGTGGGCCTGTGGCAGTTAAGAGATTAAAGATGTAATTCTAATTTTTAATTATAAATAAATTTGTTTGTTTCATATAATTTCAATGTCATTTTTAATTTAAATACCATACATCCA
>NC_029791.2:11904846-11906044 GCF_000816755.2 Arachis ipaensis | reverse complement strand
AATTTATTATTTTTTATTTTATTTAATATATTTTATAATAAATAAATACTAAACAAAATAAATTTAAATTATTTGAGCTGATTATTTTTTGTCTCATTAGTATTCTTGCCAACTTAATTATCATTCCAAATTTGTAATAGCAGCCATCTTTTCGGTATAGAAACCTTAATCAGTATGCAATAAGTAGTGAACTTGCATATTCTTGCTTCTGTGAACTAAAAAATAGTCTAAGGATTTTGAAACCTTAACCAATTACAACATAAGTCAACTAAGTCAACTCTTTTTTATTTTTTATTTTGAAATTTGAAAAATTAAAATAGTTGGATTTTTTTAATAAACATATGCTTTATTGCTTTATATGATGTTAGTATATGGTAGCAAGAAAATCCTTTTATCTCAATAGAGAACTAACTAATGTTAACTTAAATGTAAAGAAACCTAATGAAAACTGAAAATTTCTCTTATTTGAAGGTACTAAACATTTTTTCCCCAACAATGATGCTTTGGAGGACTATTATCAAAACTCTATTAGATCAAATATTTATTATATATAGATTTATTATAGACTAGAAGACATCATTTTGGTAACTACAGGACTTCATTCAAGTATCAACTCACCACTAACTTATTGTAAAAAAAATCAAAATCAATTTGATGCATGGTGATCAAATTATGGTTAGATATAATAAATGGCAAAAGTTTGAATAATAAATATCATTAATCATAGTTGTTCAAAGTTTGATTAATTAAGCTCATGAAGCTCAAGTTATATGCTGGTTTTGAAGAAATGTGAACATGCGGTCAAATGAACAAAGATCATACTGAAATTCGTTCTTTGGATGTGAATGTGCAAGTAGTTGTATTTTTACATACATATATAATTGGTGGTTTGATTGCATAAACTAGAGATTTTTGTAAATGCAACAAGTATGTTCATATGCACATACGGTTGATGTTATAAATAGTTATATATGTAGTGAGTGGTTACTTGACAAACAATTATAGTGAAATAAGGTGTTTTATGGGAGATGTTATAAAAATGAACACATGGAGAAACTGTACTTCAAGAATCAGAAGATGCAATTCGAATTTTATTAGAAGAAATGAATTATGTATCTATATGGTGAAGGTACATATGCTTAGAAATATATAGTGGCCTAATGTAATTATGCATGTGCTCTATGGTAGTGGGCACAAA
>NC_029791.2:11896446-11904636 GCF_000816755.2 Arachis ipaensis | reverse complement strand
ATTATATTTTGTTATTATAAAATATGATTAGCCTTCAAAATATCTAATATACAAATTAAAATAATAAAATAGTAATTTAAATAATAATAATATATAATTTAAAATTTTATTCTTTTAGGTTTTATATTTTTAAAAAATTAAGTAATTTTTCTCTTAACACTACCATCAAAATTTCTCTCTTTTCATATATATTACTAAACAATTATTTAAAAATTCACTTCCTAATACAATTAGAAGCCGACTCTTATTGATATTTATAGTTAAAAAAGTTCTTTCAATTAATATAGTTGCTATGCAAAAATTAAAGCTAATTTGAAAAGAAGATAAATAATATTCTTTTGAGTTGATTTTTAAAAAAGAATACTAATTTCGTTTAAATCTGAGAATTGATCATTCTAACGAATATCTAATATAAAATTTTTAAATTGACAATTAAGTACCAAAAGTTGAGTAAAAAATTATTGTGGGATCAAATTTAATAATCTAATGGAGGCAAATAAATATTATTATCATATACTACTCAAAAAAATTTTAAAGTGTAGTGGGGGCACTTGCCCCCACATCACTGCACTTAGATCCGTCCCTCGCTGTGATTAGAGGTATTTATTGAAATGGAATTATAGGTGTTATTGTGGTGTTGATATAATAGAAAATACTTAAATTTTGTTATTATCATTACAAGATGTACAGTAAATAGAGGCACTTCATTAGAGACAGTTACAAAAACAGTTGCTATCTTTTAGTTTTGTGGCAAATTTGAGAGAAGCTGCTATATGTTTTTAATTTGTTACGAACTTGAAAAAAAACTAACCACTATTTACTTTTTTTTTTATTTTCTTTTAGGGATTTGACCTGTCTCTCTTTCTCAAATCTCTATCACATTTTTTAATTTTTTTTTTCACTTACAAGTTATAACACTGAGTTCTTTTTTTTCCAACTTTTATTATTGCCTTTGTTTTTTTTTCCAAGTTTTTATCGTTCTTCAAATGCCTGGCCCTCTATTTTATCTGCTTTGTCAGATCTACTTATCATCTCTTCTGTATAGTGCTGTGCGTGGTTCGAATATGTTGTAGCTGCACGAGCGCCCGATCACCGTCGTCTCCACCGTTGTCCACACTGAATTCTTTTCTCTCCAACTTTTATTACTGCCTTTGCTTTTTTTCCAAGTTTTCATCGTTGTTCAAACGCCTGCCCCTCTGTTTTATCTGCTTTGTCAGATCTACTTACCATCTCCTCTGCGTAGTGCTGTGCGTGGTTTGAATATGTTGTAGCTGCACGAGCACCCGGCTACCGTCGCCTCCACCGTTGTCCATAGTAGATTTTTCTCCTTTCTTTTTTTTTGGCTAGGTTCTCATGTTTTTACAAGAGGAGAAAGACTCTTCACCTAATCCAAACCATGCTTCTATCCTAAATCTGCTTGCTTCTCATGTTTCCTTCCTTTGTTTTTGGTTTGATATTCTCTCTACACGCTTTCAATTAATTAATGTGTCTGTTTTTATTCTTCTTTGATGTTAATTTTTTTCTTGCTAATTCTCTTCAAGTTCTAATCAAAAATTCATGTGTCATCTGCCCTTAATTCTCTTTGGTTGGTAACACCATTCTTTATCATTTGTTTTCTACATTCTTCTTTCTTCTTTTTTTTTCCTTTATGTTCATGACTTGTTTTCTAATATATCTATCTATTTAGCTATGAGTTATGAATGATTGCCTATAGTACTATAGTCTATTATTGGCTTTTATTTTTTTGTGGGTTGTTCTTATTAGAATATCATAATTAGGGACAAAATCAGGAAAATATCAAAGAAAGTCAGAAAAAAATCAATGTAATTTATTAGAATATTATTTCATAATTAGCGTACTCTTAGTCTATATATTGATAAAAACCTTGTAATCCCAATGGAGAATAATAACAAATGATACTTTTCTAAATAATTCTTCTTTTCTTTCCTAAATCCTTTGTACCATGGTAACATGGTATCAGAGCAGAGTTAGGTTCTAAGAACTCAAAATCAACCATTTCTAACAAATTGACATTACAAATTGTAAATATGCTACGCAATAGTCTTGGAATACGATAATCACAAACCAATTCTGACAATTTGTCAATTGGTTTCAAATTAAATGGAGATAATTATCCATTATGGGCAACTCTGATGAAAAAAGTAATTGGTAAAAGAAGAAAGAAGAAACATACCAAAGAAAACTGCTTTAAGATTGTGGGTTACCCAAATTGGTGGAAAAACAATCCCAAGTCATCGAGAAATTAGAGTAAGGGAGCCGCCATTGTGAGCATCCCAGAGATCACCAGCAGCAGTAGCGAGGCCAGAAGAGAGGAAGCAATTTGCGATGGCAAGAGGTAGTAAGGGCAAGGACTACTGAACTCCTTGGCTGCTCAACCCAGGCCACGACTCAATATGAAAGGGAGACACAAAATTGGAATCTAATTAAAAAAATAAATGAATGGATTTTCGATTGTGTGGCTACCGATACTATGACTCATGACCTCTATGATTTTAACAGCTTGACTATACCCTCAAAAGCCCATATTGAAATAGCTAGTGGAGAATTAATTGATGTTAAAGAAGGAGGCTCCATTATTTTTTCAGAAAAATTGAAAATAAAAAATTGCCTATATGTCTATACACTATCATCAAAATTATTGTCTGTAACGTCAAGTAACAAAGGAACTAAATTGTGTGGTACTCATGTACTCTACCTTTTGTCTTTTACAGGACATTCTTACGAAGGAGATCATTGGGCATGGTACTGAGCGAGAAAGCCTTTACTACGTTGAGGAAGTAGCATACCAGGATCATGCCATGCTTGCTCACAGGACGGTTACTAGGCAACTTTGGTTATGGCACAGGCGTCTCGAACATCCTTCGTTTGGGTACCTCAAGTTTTTATTTTCTAGTCTTTTTACAAGTAGCACTGAACCCCTCAAATGTGAAACTTGTATTCGTGCAAAAAATCATAGAGTTTCTTTTTTTCCAACCAATACTAGAGTCAATTCCAGTTTTTCTCTAATACACTCTGATGTGTGGGGCCCATCCCCTATTTTCCATAATAATTTTCAATATTTTGTGTTATTTGTGGACGATTTCTCTCGCATGACTTGGGTATATTTTTTAAAACACAAATCTAAAGTGTCTGATAAATTCTTTACTTTCTACCAAATGATTCAAACTCAACTCAACAAGAAAATCCAAGTACTTCGCTCAGATAATGGTGGAGAATTTATAAATCAATTAATGCGCAATTTTTTTATACAAAATGGTCTTGTCCATCAAACTTCCTGCCCAAATACACCCCAACAAAATGGTGTGGCAGACCCGCGAAATCGTAAATTACTTGAGATGACCCGAACCATGCTTTTTGATGCACAAGTTCCAAAAACCTTTTGGCTTGAAGCTATAGCGGCCTCTGCTTACTTACTGAATCGTCTACCTACCCAAGTTCTCCGCCACAAAACACCCTTACAAGTCTTGGCTACTCAAACTCCAATCCCGCCTATTCTAACATTACCACCTCGAGTATTTAGATGTTTTGTCTTTGTCCATATTCCCAAAGTCAATAGAACCAAACTTGATCCTTGTGCAGAAAAATGTGTTTTCGTTGGGTATGCTACACACTAAAAGGGGTATAGGTGCTACAATCCAATTACGCGTCGTATTCATGTGACCATAAATTGTGATTTTTTAGAATCCGAATTTTACTTCAGCCGCCAACATGGCATTCAGGGGGAGAACAATAATGAACTACCAAGTTGACTAAATAACCTTTGTTGCCCAGAAACTCTTCAAACAGAGCAAGTAGATAGAGCCACCAAGCATACTTCACTCAACATAGAAAATCACTTGCTACATACAACAAGTGAAAGTCTGTTTGAGAATGTCAAACAAGAGATAAGTAATTGCCAATCTGATAATTTACTCCCTGTTTTTAATGAGGCCACTAACAATAACAGTATAGCACTGGAACATGAAGAACCAGAGCCCAATACCTTTATTCTTCCTCCAAGAAGAAACAGAGGGATGCCTCTTGATCGGTACTCACCAGAACATATTTCTCGTAACTCAAGATATCCGATAAGGATGGCTAGAGAAAGAATAGCAAATGTTGCAAAGGCTTTTTCCACCACACTCTTGACAGAAGATATTCCAAAAAACTGTTCGGGAAGTCGATGAGAAAGCTGAATGGCGAAAAGCCATGAATACAGAAATGGAAGCTCTAGAGAAGAACGGAACTTGAGAGAAGTGTATCTTACCAATAGAAAAAAAGTCAATCGGGTGCAAATGGGTTTTCACCATTAAACACAAAGCAGATGGCACCATTAAACAGTACAAGGCAAGGTTGGTGGCCAAAGGTTATACACAGACCTATGGTATCGACTACACTAAAATTTTTTTACCGGTTGCAAAGATTAATACTATCAGGGTGTTGTTTTCAATTGCAGCAAATGAAGATTGGCCACTCCATCAATTTGACGTCATGAATGCTTTATTGCATGGAGAGTTGAAAGAAGAAGTGTACATGGAAGCTCCTTCAGATTTCTCAACGGGATTTAGAAAACATGAAGTTTGCCGGTTAAAAAATGTTTTTTATGGGCTTAAACAATCTCCACGTGCTTGGTTTGGAAGATTTACATTGGCCATGAAAAGGTATGGGTACAAGCAAAGCAACTCTGATCATACCCTTTTTTGAAAGAACGGGGAGATTTAATCACTTGCCTAATAATCTATATGGATGATATGATCATAACAGGAAGTGATGCTGAAGAAATTGCAAAATTGAGAAGAAACCTATTTACAGACTTCGAAATGAAGGATTTGAGAAGACTAAAATATTTCTTAGGAATAGAGGTTCTACAATCCAACAAAAGAATTTTTATCTCCCAAATAAAGTACATTTTGGACCTTTTGGCAGAAACAAGAATGGTGGATTGCAAACCAATAGATACGCCCATGCAAGTTAATCACAAGTTGAAGATAGTAGAAGGTGCCTCCCTAGCAGATAAGGAAAGGTACCAGCGACTGGTTGGGAAACTAATTTACTTATCCCATACTCGACCTGACATAGCTTATGCTGTGGGAATAATAAGTTAGTTTATGCATAAGCCATAAGAAGATCATATGGAAGCCGCCATGAGAATAGTTCGATATTTGAAGGGAGCTCCAGGAAGTGGAGTCATATTCAAAAGGAATGACCATTTGAAGGTTAAGGCATACACTGACGTAAATTGGGCGGGCAACCCAAATGATAGAAGATCAACAGCTGGTTACTTTACACTTGTTGGAGGCAACTTGGTAACTTGAAAAAGCAAGAAGCAAAAAGTTGTAGCACTTTCAAGTGCAGAGGTAGAATTTCGAGGGATCGTTAAAGGCATAACTGAAGTATTGTGGATAAGAAAATTAATGACTGAGATTGGATTTCCACCACAATTGCCAAGCCAGTTGAAATGTGACAACAAAGCCGCAATCAGCATTTCAGAAAATCCCGTACAACATGATAGAACGAAACATGTTGAGGTGGATCGACACTTTATCAAAGAAAAAATTAAGAATGGCATTATTGAGCTTCCATTTGTGAGATCAGAATATCAGTTGGCTAATATTCTTACTAAAGCAATTTCAAGACAAGCCCTTGCTAAAGTACTAACCAAGCTGAGTATTGGTGATCCCACTACTCACCTTGAGGAGGAGTATTACAATATCATAATTAGGGAACAAAATCAGAAAAATATCAAAGAGGGTCAGAAAAAAATCAATGTAATTTATTAGGATATTATTTCATAATTAATGTACTCTTGGTCTATATATTAGTAAGAACCATGTAATCCCAATGAAAAATAATAACAAATGATACTTTTCTAAATAATTTTTCTTTTCTTTCCTAAACCCTTTGTACCATGATAACAGTTCTTTTATTTTTTCTTGCCCGTACATGTTGTTGCTCCCTTTCTTTTCTATGCTAGAATACACTTTGTGCATTCTAGGTATTTGTTCTATGTTTTATGTAGGAGAAGTGTTTGATTAAATTTTGTTGGGATTCTATATTTTCTTGTAATTGATGTCCACTATCTTTTTTCATAATCATCATGCTGGGTTCATACTTTCATGTTATTATGCTCTTCTATACTCTGACTCTAAAACTGACATTTTTCAAATAAGGTATGTTGAAAGATTTTACTCTCCATATTGTTGAGCTTAATCTAATCTAATCTGGTAAATTATTCAACAAATTACTACTAATGTATATTAACTATAACAGAATGGAAGCATTGTTAGTGATATTGTTTATTCAAATTTCACATTTGTCTTTTCCACTTTCTTTTTAGAACTAGGTATAGATTTGTGGATAGGAATGTTTACTTTAAATTTTGATCAAAGCATCAACTAAAAATTTTAATGCAGCTAACAAAATTTTCTCAACAAAGTAATTGCATTGTTTAATATTTTTTGAGTAAATATTCTATAAATAAGTGTGTTTTTTAGTTAACATTTTGAAATTATCTACGAGTTTATTATTATTTATTTAGTATTCTTTTATGTTAATATCTCAAATTGATAGTGTTGTAACCGTTGCAAATTATTTTTTAAATTCACTAATTAATATAGTGACGGTTATAGGCCGCCGCAAAATTAACAACTTATTAGTAGTGGCTATATCAATAGTTGCTGAAAACTGTTGCAAAAAAACCCTACGTCCTAAATTACGCGAGTTGTGGAACTGCTGGAATATGATTTTGCGGTAATTTAAAATTATCGCAATTTTTAAAACAAGTCATTGCTATTCGACGCATGTGCTGTAGTGTATATATTTTTTTTTTTTTGATAATGCCAAAAGAGATTAATTAATTTTCAAAAGAGGACTTATTTGTAACCCTTTCCTTTTGGTTTGAGATTTTAACCATTGATCTAAGAAAAATATAGAGAAAAATCTAAAACAGTCTCTGACAATTACTTCGAAAGACAATGAGGTCCTTGATAAAATAAAAAACTCAACCCGACCCTGACAATTATCTCGAAAGGACAATGAGGTCCCTGCACCAAAAAAAAGTCAATGTTTTTTTTTTTTCACAGAGACTAATCAGTCAAAAAAAATCAGAGACCGAATTGGATATTTTTTTTTTCTTGAAGGCCTCATTGTCCTTTCGAAGTAATTGTTAGGACTGGATTGGAATATTCACTCAAAAATATATACGGTTGATGTCTTAGTTACATTCAAACTAAAAAATGATTATAAATGCAACGAGTGTGTTCACATATAGATATGCGATTGGCTAATTTATTCACATCACATGCCTGCATAAAGATTAAGAGTTGTGTTTCATAAGTACCATCACTCCACAATGTATAATAGTTCATTGGTTTCTAATTCTAATGTACATCTTAGCATTGCCATTAAAATAAAAAGTCAGTTCTTTACAACTTTTCAGCTTTTACAAAGGATTTTATCAATTTTTTTCATTTTCTTTTTACTTAGCCTGCATTGATCAATTGAATCAAATAAGTATCCGATCCATTTAGATTAATTCAATTTTAGAATTATTTATATTTACTTTTGTCCCATTGGTGGATTGATGTATATCTATTCTTATAAAATAGATTACACACACCTAAAATTTTACGGTGTAAATTGTCATGAAATTATTTATTCAAAAAATTTAAATTGATAGAAAAATACAACATAATGATTATATCTCTAATACTCCCTCTCAGGCGTAAGAGCTTCGGACATAGAGTTCTGATACCATGCATGTCATGAAACTACTCAAAGCTGATAAATGAAGGTAACTTTAATAGTTATATCTCTAACATAAATATATTACACAAAATATTGTTGTTTCTTATTTAAATGAAAGTAAGATTGGCCATGAAATAAGATAAATCACAACCTTCAATTTAAACTTGGAAGAGGGTTCAAAAATGAAATCCTCCAAAAAGCTTCTTAGTATGTTGAACAGGTGAAGGTGATGAAGATATTGTGCTAGCCACTACTGTAATCGCAAGCTTTTGCCCTGTGGTGCAGTGCTCGCCAACACCACATAGATACCATTTTTGCCCTGGACTTGCCAACACAATAACATCATTTCCACTCCTCAATGCGTCGCTGTGATTTGAAGGCACGGTGCAGTTCTGGAACGCTGTTGCATTTACTTTGTACACATTGTGTTGCCCAACTTCATAT
>NC_029791.2:11895012-11896436 GCF_000816755.2 Arachis ipaensis | reverse complement strand
TAGTCATCTAATATTTTTTTAATAATTAAGGTATATCAAATTCGAATGTTTAGTGTAATTTAAGAGATTAATAAAAATTAGCTAATATACTCCAAAAATTTATTTAAAAAAAATCTAAATTTACGATTTTTTTAGATTGGCATACCAAGTGAGTCTCCAACTTTGAAGACTTTATCTGCAGCCCAAATGTTGTAATCAAAGCCTGTTGCCCATCCATGATGATCTCCAACTACATATTCAGTGCCCATAGCAATGCAAGGGAAAAAAATTGTGACTATAACAATCATAATTACATTACTGTAGCCACCAAGAGCCATGGCCATATATAGATCTCTTTTCTTTTTTTTGTTGAATTTATTTATATACAACTCAGTAGAAGAGAGAAAGAGAAAGCGAAAGAGAAAGAGCAAAGAGCATAGTTTATACAATAATATTTCTAAATGTTTGTTATAAGTTGTATGTAACGAGAAATTAATGTTATGGACGGCATGCCGAATAAGAGAGTAACTTGGGCGATAATGTGTTGTACGACTAAACAACATTCTCTGATGCTTCATTGGAGTTTCTTATGCTCCTCTTTATTTTCAATAGAATTATACTAGGACCATTGTATTGATAATACCTTTAATATCGATATCATTCATGGTGTTCTTCTTCTTTTATTCCCCTTGCTTTCGTAGCTAGAAGGAATGAAGGATTGCTACTAAGGATTATAAACAACGGATCTAAACTTCATTTAATTATAACAATCATCTTAACTTTATATACCACAAGTCTTTTTTTTTTTTTCCCAACTCCATTATGTCACTACTCCTTGTCTTGTTTTTTTGTTTTTGTCAGGGCCACTACTCCTTGTGCTTGGCTTTTTTATTTGGAAAGACAATATTCGCATTATACTTATTGTTTTGTCATAATTTTGGGCTTTACTAAAATAATATTGCATCATGTATGCATTATCAAAGCGAAAAAATAAAAAGTTGGTGAAGGGTTCATTGGTGAGTGTATAAATCCAACGGTTATTAGGTGATAGTATTATTGTTTTATAATTTAACCCCAATATCTGTTGTAACTTAATCCCCAACATAGCAAAGTCTAACTAAGACTATCATCAACTTTTTCAAATTCTAGCCAACATGTAACCAGTAAAAAAAAGTGAGTTATTGGATAAAATTTCACACCAATCTCACATCATTAAAATTAGGGTTAAGTACTGAAATCGTCCCTAAGATCTGGGGTGAAAATCAAAATCGTCCCCGACCTTTTTTTGTTATTAAAATCATCCTCAACGTTACAAAACGTTATAAAATCGTCCTTTTCCACTTCAATTTTATTTTTTTTCCCATATTACCCTTCATTATTAATAAAAATAATTAAAAATAATATTAAAAATTTAAAAATAATATTTTTTTCACCCTCTCACTCTC
>NC_029791.2:11860372-11894156 GCF_000816755.2 Arachis ipaensis | reverse complement strand
ACTTTCTTTTTTATTTATTTTATATTTATTTTATTTTATAATTTTATTTATTTTATTTTTTAATTTTTTTAATGAGGGGTAGTTTGGTAATAAAAAAAATAAAATTGGTAAAAAGGATGATTTTAAAGCGTTTTTGAACGTTGAGGATGATTTTAATAACAAAAAAAGGTCGGGGATGATTTTGATTTTCACCCCAGACCTTAGGGACGATTTCAGTACTTAACCCTTAAAATTATCATTCATGACTATTTGATGACTACAAATCACAAAAATTGCTATCTCCTAGCACTCCTCTTTTCGAAATTGCCACCAAGGCTTAGAGTATTTAGATCGATAAGCTAAAACACTTGCAACTCTTTGCCTTATTAGTACATGTGATTCATGGTGGATGTTACAATACTTTTCTAATATTTGGAATTTTAAAATTTCTTTACATTATCAATATTACAATGTGTGTTGGCACAATTTTCTAACAGTATTTTATTAATAGAGTTTTTATTATATATTGATAACATCATCAAACAATTAATGTCAACAAATTATATTTTTTAAAAAAGTTACTATTTAAAAAATTAACACTAACATAAAATTATACTTTGAAATAAAAATCATAAAATAATCATAAAATATTAATCTCCCATCTTTACTTATTAAGCAACATTTTTTTAATTAGAGTTTTATTAGTGTTAATTTTTTTTATTGAAATAAAATAAAAAATTATTGTTTTCCATAACAATTTTTTTATTTTTATCTTTTAAGATTTATTTTATTTTAGAATTTCATAAACTCATTACAGTACGATCTAATCTTAAAAGAGTATTTTACTGTTTTTGTCTTTTAAAATTTATTACAAACTTATTTTACTTTTTTTGAAATTAAATTAAATTTTCAGTTAATTTTAAATGATATTTTAGTCTTTTAATATTAATTCTAAAAGAATATTTTTTTCTTTTCATTTTTTTATAATTTTATGATAATCTAATATCAAATCAAAATAAAATAATATAATCTGATTTAATAATGGTCCAGATTTGTTTTATCGCACAAAAACATGGAAAACCCCTAAGCCCAAATGGATTTGTTTTTAGTATACTAACCCAGGAGTCCAACACAAAATAAATGCAAATAATAATGATAAAAATAAATAAAATACAACTTTGTTAGTTTGTTTATGAGTAAATAGTCAAATTGGTCCCCAAAAGATAGTCCGATCTTCAAACGAGTCCCCGTAAGAAAAAGATAATAAAATTTGTCCCCGAAAAATTTAAAATTGATAACGTTAGTCCTTCCGTCAGTTGGATGATGACGTGTCACGTTAAGTGCCACGTGGCATATGATGACGTGGATGGCTAATGCCACGTGTCACAAGATGATCGGTTGACATGTCAGATCGGTGACACGTGGTATGCCACGTGGCACTTGACATGTAAAAAAGTTATTTATAATCAAAATAGTTCAGACGTAAGTCATATTCATCCCTAAAATTTTAAAAATTAATCAAATTAGTCATTATATAATTATTTTTATTTTTTTATAATATTAAATTTAAAATATTTTTTGATACTATTAATTTTAATAGAAATGTAATTGACAATAAAAAAATTAGTAATTGTATCTTTTCTTCTTAAAAATTTGTTCAATAAAATTATCTCTCTCCTCTAATTCTTGTCAAAATCTCTCTTATTCTTTTCTCTTGTAACACGTGGCATTAGCCTTCCACGTCATCATATGCCACGTGGCACTTAACGTGACACGTCATCATCCAACTGACAGAAGGACTAACGTTACCAATTTTAAATTTTTCGGAGACAAATTTTATTATCTTTTTCTTATGGGGACTCGTTTGAAGATCGGGCTATCTTTCGGAGACCAATTTGACTATTTACTCGTTTGTTTATAAAATTTTGATACTTCAAAAGTTGTAAGGAGCATTTAATCGGGTCCCGTGATTCATTGCTTTAAATTGCTACCTCTACTTGTAATCTCATATTGAGTTGATTAATGGAACAAGTTTTGTTGACCTCACCTCAAAAGAGGCGTTTATCATATTGATAATCTCACGTTATTTTCTTTCTCTTTTTCTTGATTGGTGTGTCTTGGGTGCAATTAGGAAGCATTCCATGAAAGCGAAACTGGGCCTAACAGTCAATTTATGGAGGGTAATAAAATAACGAAAATATTTGGTAACAAAAAAAAATCAGACAAAAATAGCCATAACTTATTTTATTTAGTATTTATTAATTGTTGCGATAATTAATTAATGTTAAATAAGATAAATTTTTGCTTTTTTTTGTCTACCTAACATTACCCATAAAATAATTGATGGGCACCATATAAATTGATACGAAAATTATTTATATTTTAATAAACTAGAATAAAATCTATTTATTGTAACAACAATAATAAATCTAATTGTCTACATTATAATTATCAGACCGAATTTAATTCGATCGATTTACATAATTTAAACTAAATCATGCTTAAATTTTATAAATGGCAGCATCCCAATTTCGGAAGCATTTCCAAATCTAGTGGAATTGAACATTGACTACTACAAAGATATGGTTAAATTGCCTAATGAATTGTGTGATATTTTCCCACTAAAGAATATCAGTATTACAAATTGTCACAAGCTTTCTGCACTTCCTTGAGATATTGGAAAGTTATTAAAGTAGGAACTGCTAAGGCTTAGTTGTTGTTTTTTATTGTGTTGAAAGTTTGAAGAAAATTGATCTCCCCTTCACCCAAATATTTTGTTTGATTATGTTTAAAGTTTGAAGAATAGTGTAAGAAAGAGAATAACAAAATTGGATGGGAGTGAGCACTCTAATGCAAGCAATTCTACTAAGAGGAAGTTAGTTATAAAACAGAAACACGTGGCTGCTGACCCACCTCCTTCAGACGTGCATAGAAGTATGAGAGGACGCATCATAAATTCCAAATGGAAAGATTATGCAAAGTAGCTTGAGCCTGGTATAGTGCCATTTTATCATTCTGTTCCTCACTCTTCTGGTTACATCGAATTCCTTGTATCTGTTCTAATTAATTATTCTCTTCGTCCATGTTCTCATGCACAACGAGCATCGCTGCGTTTCTGCTTCACTTTCGTTTCTTAGTTCATACAACTGTTTCATTAGTTTATTTTGTCTTCAAGTAATACTACAAACTCATATAGCTCTAATTTTCTTGTAATTATTATTCTGAATCATCAATACAATATTTTTTCATTTGCATTCTTAAGTACCTTCTATTTGGTGCTTTCATTGGCATGGCAACCAGAATGAAGGGTTTGGAGGCTGATGTCAAGAAGCTGTTTCAAATGATGGAGTCGATGATGGAGGAGAATAGATATGAGCGAGCTCGATTGAAGGAAGCAACGGATCTGAATTCGAGTCTCTCTAAGCCTCCATTTCCCAAATCGCTAATGAGTCATTTCAGGCTCGATCGGTTGTTTTGGGTTTGAACCATGGCGCGACCTCCGGAGGAGATCATTCTTGGCGTGGAACTACACAACCCAAGAAGATAAACTGCGACTTGGCTAAATTTGATGGATCTAATGCTAGCTTGGATTTTTTCTGTTGATCAAAATTTTTAGTTCTTCCGGTTTCCTGAGGAGGAACAAGTGGGTCTCGCTGCGATGCACATGTCAGACCGTAATAGCTTGGCCGACACCTGAGAACCTCAAACAACTTCAGGGGTTTCTTGTGTTGACAGGTTACTATAGGTGCTTCATCAAACGCTATGCTTCTCTTACATCTCCTCTCATGGATTTATTGAAGCAAGATGCACTCCAGTGGAGCTCAGTTGCTGCTCATGCCTTCGAGTCATTAAAGAAGGCAATTACTTCCGAACCAGTTTTAGCACTTCCAACTTTGATCAAAATTTTATAGTGGAAACTGATGCTTCTAGTACGGGAATTGGAACGGTAATTTTGCAAGATAAACACCCCATCACCTTCTTTTTTAAGAAATTATCTACTAACAAACAGCGTCAGTTAGCTTATGCCCAGGAATTCTATGCGGTGACTGAAGCAGTAGCTAAGTTCTACCATTACTTATTGGGGGAAGAAATTCATTATATGTACAGATCAGTAAAGCTTAAAGACTCTGGGAGATCAGACCTTGCACAGCCCTGACTAGAAAAAGTGGATACACAAGCTCATGGGGTATGACTTTGAGATTCAATATAAACCTGGTAAGAAAAATACTGCTGCTGATGCTCTTTCACGTAGCTTCATGGCTGCTTGGTCTTGCTTGAAACTGGAATGGTTCAATATATTGAAGAGCGAAATTGAGGCTGACAACGAACTGAAGGAGCTTCGGGAGAATTATGAGAAAGGCTCACCTAAGGACCCCAACTATTCTGTTCAGAATGGAGTGCTATTATGGAGGAATAGGTTGGTGGTTCCAAAAGGGAGTTCATTGATGCAAGAAATTTTGCACGAATACCGTGATGGCGTGATTAGAGGTCATTCCGGCATTGCCAAGACTATGGAACGGATTTGTTTTGCCTTTTATTGGCCAAATATGCAAAGAGATATAAGAGCTTATGTTCTTTCCTGCTCCACTTGCCAGCATGCCAAAATAGAGGCTCGACTACCTGCAGGGTTGCTCCAACCTCTCCCCATACCATCATAGGTGTGGGAGAATATCTGCATGAATTTTATCACTGCTCTTCCACAGTCTCATGGGTACACGGTCATTATGGTGGTCATTGATGGATTGACAAAATTTGCTCATTTTATACTCTTGAAACATGACTTTGACAGTCGTTCAGTGGCAGAGGCATTCATCAGGAATATTGTCAAACTCCATGGCTTTCCTAGCTCCATTGTCTCGGATAGGGACCGGATCTTTATGAGTCACTTTTGGCAGAGATCATTTAAGTTGCAAGGCACTACTTTATCTATGAGCTCAGCATAACACCCACAAACGGACGGGTAAAGTGAAGTCGTGAACAAGATATTGAAGATGTATCTTTGTTGTTTCTGTTTCGAGAATCCCAGGTTATGGTTCAATATGCTACCTTGGGCCCAGTATTGGTATAACACTTCTCATCACAGAAGTATCAAAATGTCTCCTTACATGACTCTATATGGTCGTGTCCTCCCAAATCTCATTAGATAGAGTTCTCTCATGCTGACGAACCGTCATTGCAAGAGTTGCTTACCAATCGGGACACGCTGCTTGAACAGCTTAAGGCTAACCTCAATTGTGCCCAATAATATATGAAGACGTTACTGATAAAAATTGTCGGGATGCTGAATTTAAAGAGAATGATATGGTGTTGGTTCATTTACAGCCTTATCGCCAACACTCAGTAGCTTTGAGAAAAAATCAGAAGTTGGGAATAGGATACTTTGGACCATCGCATTGTCAATAAACTAAGTTCGGTGGCTTATAGACTCGAACTTCCTCCGGAAGCCAAGATTCATAATGTGTTCCACATTTCAGTGTTAAAAAGATTCCGCGGGGATAACACTAATCAGTACTTGCCATTGCCTTTACATATTAGTGCCAAGGGTCCTATACTTGAGCATTCTCAAGTTTTGGGAGTTCGCACCATTGTCAAACATGGACAACCAGAACAACAGGTCCATGTGCAGTGGAGAATCAGAGACATTGCAGAAACATCCTAAGAACCAATTATAGATGTGACTAGACTATACGCTGCTCTCAACCTTGACGACACGGTTGATCTAAATGCAGACGGTAATATAAGAAAGAGAATAACAAAATTGGATGGGAGTGAACACTCTAATGCAAGCAATTTTACTAAGGAAAAATTAGTTACAGAGCAGAGAGACGTGGCTGCTGACCCACCTCCTTCAGACGTGCGTAGAAGCATGAAAGGACACATCATAAATACCAAATAGAAGGATTATGCAGGGTAGCTTGAGCTCGGTATAGTGCCATTTTATTATTCTATTCCTCCATCTTCTAGTAACATCAAATTCCTTATATATGTTCTAATTAATTCTTCTCTTCGTTCAGGTCCTCATACACGACGAGCATTGATGCGTTTCTACTTCACTTTCTTTTCTTAGTTCATACCACTGTTTCATTGGTTTATTTTGTCTTTAAGTAATACTACAAATTCATATAGCTCCAATTTCCTTGTAATTATTATTCTGAATCATCAATACAACATCATTTTTTCATCTGCATTATTAAGTACCTTTCAAATAGTTATCCTCCCCTTATCCACATATTTTTATGTTTGACTGTGTTTACAATTTGAAGAATAGAGATTCACCTATTATCTAAAATAAAATAAATTGTAGAGTAGTGTTTACATAATGATAGTTTCTTGTAAAACTACTATGCTATATATGGTTGTATTTTACTATTTTCGTGTGTTCTATGTGTAATTTCATGGGTGGACTTCAGTTCATTGCACTAGTGTTTTTTATTAAATAAAGAGTTAATAGTCAAAATCGTTCTCGAAAGATACATCGATCTCCATTTTAGTCCTCGAAAGATAAAATTAATCAAATTCATCTCTAAATAATTTTTTTTAATCACGTTTGTCCCTCCGTAAGTTTCTTGACATTGCCATTAACCTGGAACGTGAAGTGACAGTGCAACATAGTAAACAGTGTCGTTTTGTATTCTTCATCCCCAAAAACAAGCGTTCTCATTCGTTCTTCTCGCACCTCCAGCTGATAGAGAAGCCTCGCTACCATTGCATAGTGATCTCGTCACTTTCAATGTCGCTGCTCAAAGCCATCCCTGCACATGATTCTCATTGCTCCATCGCTCTCTTAGTCGCCTTCTCCTTTTCTCCTTTTTCTGTTTTTGTTGTGCTCAAACACCATCATCCATCTACCTCCATTGAACAAAAAATAATCTACACTAAAACAAATTTTTCCATTCAAAATCCAAATTAATTTCTCTCATGAAGATAATGAAACTAAAAATCACAACAGAACAAAAGCAAAACTACCAACTTCAAATTAGAAACTAACATAAATTTGCATGTGAGAAAAATCACAATAAATTCCACAAATAAAAACAGAAAGATTAAGACTTTGAAAAAAACTCATAGATTCTATGGATTTAAGAGTGAAGGGTGATTCACCATAAAAAATTTCAATTGACCAAGAACCCTTATTGTCTTCTTGACAACCCACGGTGAAAAGACCCGTATGAACAGCAGGTGAGAAGGCAAGCCAAATTAAGGATTTTGAACGCTGCAAGATCTTGCAGCGCCACCGCAATGTACTACCTCAGACACAAGCATTTCATGCCGAAAAAGAAAGAAAAAAGAGAAAGATTTTTGGAGCGAAAGAGAGGGATTTCTGTTATGAGAGGTGGTGATAGGGAGAAACGTGGCTGAATATCCCATCCTAAACATCAAACAGCGTCGTTTTAACCCTTGGAGACAAAAAAAAAAAGACAAAATTATGTCATTTTAGAGTGTGTTACGCTATCAATTAATGTTCAACGTTAGTAAACATTAGCCACATCATCAATCAAAATGACAAAAAGACGAATTCTATTAACATAATTATCTTTTAAGGACTAATTTAATTAATTTTATCTTTTAAATACTAAAATAGAAATCGGATAATCTTTCAACAACGATTTTGACTTATTAACTCATAAAATAAAATTTTAGTACCTTGGTATTTTATTCTTTCGTCCTTGTCAAACTTTACTTTTATTTTCATTGCGGTTCGATGACTTCAGTTCATGCTGAGAAACCGCTGCTCTAAAAATTGCTAGAGAACCGTCCTGTCGGTTTACACAAAAGGGTCAGATTCCTAATTCGTTTCTTCTCCCAGCCCCTTTCTCCCTTTCCTTCTTTCATTCAGAAAGAAATCACAGAAACTGAGAGAAAAAAAAAACCCTAGCCATTACCGCCGCCGTAAGCAGTGGCACACTGCCACCGTCCGTCGCACTCAAAGTCCGCCGGCCGTCCGTCCGTGTAGCTTTCCTCGTGCTTCAAGTCTCCGACCCCTGTTCTCTCTCACCAATCGAAGCTTCTTCCTCGAGGTCAGCTCGGTGTCCGTCGTCTTCGTCTGCCCAGCCATCCTTCCGTCGCCCAAGCCATTGAATCCCTTTTTCTTTGCCATTCGTTCTGCTAGCCGTATCACAGAGCACTAGTTCCGGAACTCTGCCGTCGCTGCGCCGAGGAGGACGACCTTGAACTTCCGCCGCCGCCGTCGTCTTCTGTACGATATGTCTGTTCGGTCTCCGGCATTGGAAGGTGTCTCGTGACTCGTGACTCCTGAGTCGTCAGTGGTGAAGTGACGAAGAAGGAATAACAGTGGTTGTTGTCTGCTCGCCATGCTGCTTGCCGTCGCGCTCAACTGCTCTCCGTCATACTCTGCCCAGACTGCTCAGATCGAAGGTCAGTGCTCATTGCTAGTGCTTGTTCTTCGTTTTTTTATGCTTTGTTCAGAAGTGAGAACGAAGGTTTAGGATTCTGCTAGTGCTACTCAGATTGATTTTTTCGTTTTCTTTTTTGAATTTTTCGTTCTTGGTTCTTTGTTCTTAGGTTTAGGATTCTGCTGCTGCTAGTGCTATTCAGATTGAATTGTTGAATGATTAATTCTGCTCTGCTGCTTTTTTGGTGCTGTGCTGAAACTTTGATAATCCTTCTTAATCTTTGGAAAAGTTTGTTAATTTTTGTTAAAATTGTGCTGAATTCTTGTTAAAATTGTGATCAATCTGCTGTCTGCTGAAAATATTGCTAATCTTTGTTAAAATCATGCTTTATTTGTTTAATATAATCAATCTAATCTTTGTTAAAATTATGCTGAAGCATGAGCTTTTATTTGTTCAATACAGTAGTGATATAATCCACTATAATAAAAACTATGCAAAAGAAAGAATTTTAGCATAAGACCAATAAAAAGAAAAAAGAAAAAAATCTATGCAAAAGATTTAAGTAAATCCAAAAGAAGTTCAACTATGATAGGTGTACACCAAAATCAGCCACCAGAGTAGAAAATATATGGAGGTTGATTTTGGCGTGCAAATAGCATTTTTAAAAGAAGTTCTTGCTTGAAGAGGCATGTTAAATATATAACCATTCATATACATCTTTCTATTAGTTTAAATTTCTAGGAGAAATGATTTCGTCATGACAGGATAGAGTACACCTCCAAGGTTTGCAAGAAGGAAGATTCACAAAATCACTTGATTTTTTCCGACTGATCAATTGTTTTGTTCTTACGAAAACGAAACTGTTTTTAAACATTGGCGATAATTAACTAAATGACAATAAATTTTTTGGTTACATGAGAAAGAAACAAAGAAAACTAACTGAAAACAATACGTGGTCTCTATTACTAGAAAGAAGAAATGCTAAAGATTGAGGAGGTGCGTGCTAAACATGCAGCGCAATGTCCTAATGAAGATTTTCCTTTTTCTAAACAACTTATAGTAGATCATAGATGGTCTTGAAGTGGTTCAAATAGAAAAGCAAAGCACCAAGAAGGGGTCTATGAATTGAATGCTTGTGCTTTGTTATGCTCTTATAAATCTCCCAACCACACACATGCTGAAAGTTTAATATATGCATGGCGATAATGTTGTGCCTTTGTATTGAGTAAAATGATAGAACTTGTTTCATCTAATCAAAATTATATGTTGTTAACTTTTATTTCTTTTTTCTCTCACTATTTTATTTTATTAGATGGAGAAAAAAAGAATGTTGATGTGAATATGCCTAATGTTATAATTGAGTTTTAAATATTACTTCTTTTGGTGATAGTTCTATAGATGATGATCTTCGATTATTATCTACATATGATTTTTGGTCACTTAAACAGTGTTTATGGTTGGTAACGAGTGATGTCTTTCTTTTTAAGTTATAAACTTCATAATAACTATTTTTTAATGACGGAGACATTATGAATTTGAGTGTAAATTTAACATCTATGTTATGATTTATGTGAATTTTTATTTTATTTTATCATGAATTTTGATGTGTTGAACTTAAATAAAAATTTAAATGATAAAATATAGATAAATTATTAGGTGAGGATATAAAATTTACTGTTATTGAATAATTGAATTTAGGTTTTTAAAAAATTATATTGACATAGTTTAAATAACTATTATATATTTAATTAAATCGGTTCCATCACGATAAAATTTTAAACTAATTTTTTTTACCATTATGGCGTTATGCACACCGGTCACCGGTCTAATTCTTGCAGACTCGCCATAAAGACCAGCTGGGAAAATTATTTTCGTTTAATATTTAGAGTAATATTTAGATTTAGACAATACAGTCTCTCCGTTAGTCACTATCGGTGACTACTGATGTGAACGTTAATTCGTATATGTGGTTGTTAAGTGTTTATGTGTGCGAGCTGGACATAGCATTCTCCAGAGTGAAGTGCAAAACAGTTCCAAAGAATTTAAAAAATCTCAAAACAGTCCGTGAGAAATTTTAAAACAGTCCCTTCGAATGTTCTTAATCTTTTTCAAAAGTTAACGACTGTTATTGCGAGAATTGGATTCGGCGTTGCGCTTTGGTAGAGAAGCCGTAGACGGAGAATCAACTTCACAACAGAACAACTCAACAAGTGAACAACAAGAAGCATCAAACTCCCTTTGTATTCATGGTGGCTTCCTCCAACGACGCCGTTTTTACTTCGTCAAAGGACACCGAGAAGTTCCTCTGCAACTTGTTGCTGGATTCCACACAACCCATCTCTGACCGCTTCAGAGCCCTCTTCTCCCTTCGCAACCTCAAAGGCCCCGCCCCTCGCGATGCCCTCATTCTTGGTTTGTCTTTTTTTTTTTTAATTGTTATTATTGCATTTCAGCCAGTTATAGATTTTATTCATTTATTTATTAAAGTAATTTCAATTTTGTTGCGGAATTACAATAATAAATGTAGCGTATAAACGTCGATGCTGTTTTGATTAGAGCTACTTTTACTTCGCAGCGACGAGAGATTCATCAAATTTGTTGGCACATGAAGCTGCATTTGCGTTGGGCCAAATGCAGGAAACCGAAGCCATTCCAGCTTTGGCAGCAGTTCTAAATGACCTTTCTTTGCATCCAATTGTTCGCCATGAGGTAGTTTCCGCGAAGCCCTGCTCTTTGTTCTTGTTCTTGTTTTTGCAAATTGTTCCAGTTTTAAGACCATTGTGTTTGTTGTAACTGCATAGGCAGCTGAAGCACTTGGTGCTATTGGTTCATACGGTAACATTCCCCTGCTGAAGAGTAGTTTGGATTTAGATCCGGCTCAGGAGGTCCGCGAAACTTGTGAGTTGGCTCTGGAACGTATTCGACATGTAAAAGATGCTGGAAATAGTGATGATTCATCTACAACTGATATTTCACCTTTTAAGTCGGTTGATCCAGCCGCACCGGCATGCTCTTGCACCTCGGTACAACAACTGAGGTTTGTCCAGTTCATGCTAATGGATAGAACCTTGTGTAACTAAACATTAGATAGTTGGTTTGCTAAGCCATCTTAATCAAATCAGGGAAATACTTCTGGATGAAGAAAAAGGGATGTATGAGAGATATGCAGCTCTTTTTGCACTTAGAAATGATGGTGGAGAGGAAGCTGTTGCTGCTATTATCGATTCATTGGGTTCAAAAAGCGCTCTTCTACGTCATGAGGTTTGATAAGTACACTTTGTTTTCTTTGTTTTTATTTTTCTGTAAATTTTATTTTGTTTGAGTATGCCCAAATATTCTTTTGTACTTTGAATGCAAATGCCTATATTTTTGGCAATTTTTTAGGTTGCGTATGTTCTGGGTCAGTTGCAAGACAAAGCTGCTTCAACTGCTCTATCTAACATACTTAAAGATGTGAATGAGCACCCAATGGTTAGACATGAAGCTGCCGAAGCTCTTGGGTCAATTGCAGGTATTGAAACCAAATATTAAAAACTAAAATGTTGTGATATCTTTTACGCACTAAGGTATTCAATATGTTAAAGGAGTGTGATCTTTGTGATGCCAATGTATGTCTAGTAGAAGTGCAATAATATCATATACTGTATGAAATTCATATGTTAATATAGAATCAAGTAGAAAATAGTGGCAGTCCAAGTGAATTTACATTGCAAATTCTAGTTTTTTAATGCTTCTGTCCATCTTTGTTGTGACTGGTCAAAAGTAACCTCATTCTCATTCAGGTTGAATAATGCTTCTTGTACCATTCAACTGGCAATACTTGCTAGTTATAGTCAAAGTGATTTGCAAGTTTTTGAGACATTTATGCAAACTAAAATATCATACAAGTTACTTGTTTGAGTTGGAAGAGATATAGATAATCTCCTCGTCTCTTTTCCATCAAGTGACTTGTCAGGTCGTTAGGAACTAAGGTGGCACATTTGTCAATCTCAGAGACATAATTGGTGTAATTGAGATCTCAGAGATTATTTTAGTACGAGCTGTCAATTTCAAGATGACTCTGGGCTTAACTCGAGAAGCTTAATTTATCTCATTATCTTTAATAAGATTTTTTTTAAGCTAACCGACTGGACATATATTAGTTCATTGCTCAACAATTTATTGCTATTCGGCTTGTGCTCAGCATTTAAATGCCCTCATTTACACTTTTCTAACAAAGTTCTTTTGCTATACCCTTTAGATGACCAAAGTGTAGCCCTTCTTGAGGAGTTTACAGCAGATCCGGAGCCTCTTGTCTCTCAAAGCTGTCAAGTTGCACTAAGCATGCTAGAATATGAGCGATCAGGAAAATCATTTGAGGTATTCACCAAAGTAGTTACCATAGAATTCGCTAGTTTTGTTTTAAATTTTGTTAACATGGCTTTATTTTCTCCCATTGTGGCAGTTCCTCTTCATTCGAACCCCAACTGTGCATTGAATTACAGAAGAAGGAAAGATGCATGAGATTGAAGAGATACACACAGAAAAGGCGTAAAACATTTAGCTGATAATAATTAGCTGATTTTTTGAAAATTTATTTTTATTTAAAAGTTCACACACTTTGATTTTACCTATCTCTTCTTCCTTTTGTACTAGAACCATAGCACCACACCCCCATTGCCAGAACCACTGCTTCACCCTTTGGTAGCAGTCCTCGTTGGCCACTGCAGTCTCTACCATAACCAAAATTACCAAAATGAAAAAGAATGGAAAAAAAATAGATTTGTGACAGAGAGAGGGAGGTGAGATTTAAATTTTGTACTTCAAACATCTTAAACTATGTTTTGAACATTAAAAAAAAATCTTTATATTCAAATGATTGAAATTATAAATCCAAATTGACAAATAAAAGGGAAGAGATTGAACAACTGAAACCCGTTATTTTGGAACATTTAAATTACAAATATTGAGAACGTACACAATTAGAAAAAGGGTCACTGGTGAGGAAGGTAATTTCCTTCTTCATGTGATGAAAGTGAATGATAATAATTTACTTATTGGGCTAATTTTTGGTAGCCTTGGGCTGTTTTTGTTAGGGAATCATCATTTTTGTTTCCAATGTTAATTGTGTTTTTCATTTTTTATTTTAACTGGCTCAAATTAGATTTTTGGTAGGACAATTCTTTTGAAGCGGCATTTTGGGCGTGGAGAGAACGACAATAATCACATCCATAATGTAAAAAAGCAAGCCATGTGAGAGTTAATACTCAAAATGGTCTCTGAAATTTAGAGATATTTAATTTAACTCAAAATTTTAATTAATTTAATTTGAATTCCCAAATTTAAATAAGTGACTCACGTTAGCCCTTCTGTTAATCTCCATTAACGACACGTGGACTTGACATGTGGTTTTATTAAACGATGTCGTTTTCTCCTTGGCGTGTAATCTCTTTTCAAAAGACAGCGTTTTCCATTCTAAATGATCAAACCACTCAAAACAGAGAAATTCTTCTTCATTCTCTCACATGCACCATATGCACCATACTGTGGAAGATCAATGTCACTGCTAGTGTAAGGCGCCGACAAAGCTTGTCGCACACGTTCTCGTTTGCTAGTACAAGGAAGAAGAAGGTGCGCACCACTGTTTTTCCAAAAAAGGTTAGTAACGCAAGCATTCTATGTTTGGGTTCAATGTTATGTTTTGTGTCTTCTCTTGGTTGGGGTTTACAGGCCATTAATTTGTACTCTATTTAATGCTCAAATGGATTGGGTCCATTGTGAAAGAAGATTACAGGCCATTAATTTATACTCTATTTGATGCTCAAATGGATTGGGTCCATTGTGAAAGAAGATAGTTTTAGTTATTGATCCTCTTCTGTTAGGGATTTTTTTTAAAAGATTAATTATGATTAACGTTAACCGTGTTACAGAGAAGAAAGCATATCTAAATTAGTGAAGTCTACCACTTCTTTATGTACTAGTTTCTGTCTATAGATGATTTCAATAGCTGAACTTTTTTTTTTGAAAATATAAAATGAGAAATTCATGAATGAGTAAATAGATTATGCTTGTCAATGTGATAATGCGGAGCTATTAATTATGGCTAACAAAAAATTGTGTAGCTGTTGTTACACGGATAAATTTTATATATGAATTTTTATATTTTCTGTTCTGAAAAAATAATGATTGGCATGTTAATGTAGAATCATCTGATGCATGATATGAAAGGTCTTGGATGTTGAAGTTAATTTGTTAATTGTTTGAATTATATTTGTAAATGTGTGATTTGTTAATCATTGTCTATCATCAGGGAGGCAGCTTTGTTATAAAGAATGATGGCAGTGTAGTTTACAAAACGGACAATACAGATGAATTAATTGGACTAGATGAAAATAGATTGAATGTATTTTCACTAAGAAATTACTACAAGGAGCTCGGTTATGCTGACATTGTTAAATGTTGGTGGCTTATTCCTGTAGAATACTTAAGATTTTTAATTACACTATTATTTTTAACTTGTTTTAATTAAGAGTTTGATATTAATATATACTATTATATTCAAAATTAAACGTGACTTATTAACATATCATAAGGACCTGCTCTCCCTCTAGGAAATACTTATGCATACTTGTTTGAAAGCATATATGTTATTTAAATTTTTCTATATATCGGTTAAACATAAATAAACATGCTAGCAATTAGTGGAGAGTTATGAATACTAGCACTTAGTATGGGAATTATGTGCTATAGAGTACTTAAAGAGTACAAATTCAACTTGTTTCAATTCGAGATGTTTAGTTTTACTGTTAGCATTTTACTAATTACACACATTGTCATAGACCTGGAATACATAGAACATGCAATCTTTTATTTTATCGGGTTCAATAATAGTTCATTAAATATTTCTAATTACATGTAGGTGCCTCCACCTCCACCGCTCACAAGGCTGGATAAGCTACCGCATAAAAGAAGAGCAACTCTCGGTGTGGAACTAATGCAAAAAGCGCATAAAAGAAGAGCAACTCTCGGTGTGGAACTAATGCAAGAAGCTAATTTTGAGACAGCGTTAAAGTTTACAGAATTTATGAAATTTGTCCCCACTCCGGGCTTTAAAACACCAAGGAAGAAATAGAGATTAAATTATGTTGTCTTTTGTGCATGAATTGATAAATGTAATCCAAAATTGTGTGTTTCGAAGTCATTTTGTGGCTGTTTTGTGGCTGAAATGTGTGTCAGTGGTTGTTTATGCCTTTTGTCATAATGATGACATTCTAGACATCACTCTTGGTTTATCATGTATTACAATGGTCATTATCATGACTATGGTTGACCTATGAAATCAGATTCAAGTTTTATTATTATAACTTATTTTGCAATTTAGAGATTTGGTAGATAAATTACAAGTTAGTTTATTATTGATATTTGCATATTTGTAATCAGTCTCTTGTTTATTCTTACCATTTTACTTTTACAACTTTAGTCACAAATTTTAATTTACAGAATCATACCTATTTGTAATATCCTCACTGAATTTGTAAGTTTAGTCAAAACTTACAATTTACAAAACAGATTTGTATTGAAAAAAACATAACTGTAGTGACATTAATTCAATTTTATTCATCACTTTCCTACACCCAAGGTATAGCCAATGGATACAACTACAAACAAAATAAGAAAGAAACTCAAAATACTATTCCATACTTTTAAAATCCTAATTTTCAGCTTCTATTGCACTAATCTTCCAACCCACGTTCATCTTCCAATACTCAATGCTATTTTCAATTTCATGTCTGCCAGTCATGTCTTCTTCTTTCACGCCATTTGCGCACATAAAAAGTCCACACCATCTATTCCCAAAGGTCTATGACAACAAAAATCACAAAATAAATTATGCATGTATTACAAAAAGAAGATGTAAATTCAAGAAGGAAGCAATTCAAGAACTCACATTATAGTTTGGATATCCAAAAAATAGTCTCTCTGAATTTGCTTCTGTTCCAGACCAACGAAGAATGGGACGCATTCCACAACCACACCAGTGTGGAACCTTTCCAGATCTAGCTCGACTTGGATTCCTATCCAAACTTCCATGTGAATGAGATCTGTTGCAGCTTCCGGAACCTTGGTGGTACTCCTCATCATCTTCTCCAACACCTAAACAACGATACCAATTTGGTAATTTGGCACTTGTTAGGATTTTATATTAATTAAAAGGGACTAAATTGAGTCTAAAAATTTTTTCCTATGTCATCAAGGTTTAATAAGGCCACATGTCAAGCCCACGTGTCACTTAACATTCCAGGTAAGTGTGCCGTTAATGGAGATTAACAGAAGGGCTAACGTGAGTCACTTATTCAAATTTGAGGGTTCAAATTGAGTTAATTGAAATTTTGGGGGTCAAATTGAGTCTGTCTCCAAATTTCAGGGGCCATTTTGAGTATTAACTCGCCATGTGATGTTTGATGAACTTTAAACACCGCCTAATTGACCGCCTTATCTCTCTCAGGGAGACTTTCCTCTCTTAAGAAGTTTTTTTAGTTCCTCTATCTTTTTCTACGACAATTCTCGTTTCACTTACTCCTGTATCTCTAGATATGGCTCATGAAGGGTAAAGTCTATCATTTTGGCATGCTATTTCTGAAAACAAACATTCAAGATTTGGTGAGAGGCTAGCTGTCTTTATAAATAGGATGACGAAAGGGAATGATAAGATTCATGTGGCAGAAGAGGATAATTGGGACACAAGGCAACATGATGACAGGGATCAGGACCACGTACAAGCCAAGGAAAATAAGGAGGCTGAACCTTTTGGTATGGGAACAATAAAGAATGAGCTCGAGCTAGCTAGGCTGATGGTAACTGAGATAGAAACAGGAAATTTACAAGTAAACGAAGGAGGGAAGGACAATAACAGGTGTTTAACAATCAGGGAAGAGTTGAATAAGCTTTTTGGCAGGAAGGGGTCTCAGCAAAACCAACAACTCAGTGATGAAATGCTGGAACAAACAGTGAGGGGGATAGAATCTATAAGTCAAAATGCAGATCAGCTGTGGTGTTATTGGGAAAAACCAAAAATGAAAAGAATTGCTACTACAATTACCAGGACCATGATTCAAAGGATGGAAAATAGGGAGAAGTATTTCGTTGAACTAGCAGAGGATCAGCAAGAAATGGAAGAGGATAGTATAGCAAAGCCTCACCAGAGGAATGACTACAAGTGGGATTTGGAGCTGGCTTATAACTTAGAAATGCACCTGAACCTCAAAAGGAAAAGATATTTAAGCATCAATATAGTTAATGAGGAGGAAACGAAGGAAGCTAAGGAAATTAGTATGCAACAACTAGGTAAGAAGTACAAGTATGATGCTGGAACAGACATGACTGAGGAGGCGGGCCTTGACATGCCCCACCATCAGCCATGATTGTCGTCAGCTGGAACTGTCGAGGAATGGCGACCCCTTCGACAATACATGAACTAAAAAGTATCTGTAAATCTCACAGGCCATCCCTTTTGTTCCATATGGAAACTAAAGCCACTAAACTAAGTTGCGATAGAATTAGGAGAAAGTTGTGTTTTGATAACATATTTTGTGTAGAATCTCGGGGGCTTTTCGGGAGACTTTGTATTTTTTGGAAGAGTAATGTAAATATTCATGTTTATGCTTGGTGTGATAATTTTATTAAAACTAGAGTTATTAATGGCAATGACAAGGATTGGGAGGCTATTTTTGTTTATGATCATCCAGATTACAAGAAAAGGAAGGAGTTATGGAAAGATTTAACTTTTCTAAATAATAGTCTGGTACAACCAAGAGTGATGATCGGAGACTTTAACAATGTCATTTCTCAGGATGAGAAGGTAGGTTTGCACCCTAAACCGAGTAGTCAAATAGAGTTTTTTAGGAATTTTGTACATGACAATGCTCTCTTGGATTTTGGAACTACAAGGGATGAAATATACCTGGTTTAGTAATCCAAGGAATGGTTGTGTTACTAAGGAGATGCTTGATAGGGTTCTCGTCAATTGGGATTGGAGAAGAGCTTTCCAACATGCCACACTCTCAATCTTACTGCCTATTAGCTTGGATCATACTCCTCTAGTTTTCGATGTTAATCCTAGAGGTAGAAGGATTAAAAATTTTAAGTTTGAGGCTTTCCGGGTGGGCCATGCCAACTGTGACGCTGTTATAAGGAGAGGATGGAGCAGTTCTGGCTATACTAGTTCTGATCATTGGAAAAATCTAAATCGAAGGATGCATAACTGTAAGAAGGAATTAACCAAATGAAGTAGAATTAGCTTTAAGAGGGCAGATGTGGAAATATAAAGTTTAAAGCTTCGCCTCAAACATTTGCAGGAAGCGGATTTTATAGAGACTCAGCAAGAGGAGATCAACAGGCTTAAATTGGAGATTACCAGATTATGGAGACAAGAGGAGAAATATTGGGGTTAGAGGTCGAGGGTGAAATGGCTGAATTTTGGGGACAAGAATACTTCCTTCTTCCATGCTTCTACCATTCAAAGAAGAGATAGAAATAGGATAGAGAGATTAAGGATTCTACAGAAAATTGGGTGTGTGGGGAAAGGGAGATTCTCAAGCTTGCAGCAGGTCACTTTCAGAATCTTTTTACGACTACAGAGAATATAGATATGATTGCTTGCATAAGCCATGTTCCTGTCAGAGTGACTGAGGATATGAATGGGGAGCTCATGCAGGAGGTTACTAATCAAGAAATTAAAGAGGCTACTTTCAGTCTGGGTAGTCTTAAGGCACCAGGACTAGACGGTCTGAATGGTATCTTTTTTCAAAAGTACTGGACAATTGTCGGTAAAGAGGTTTGTGATGTTGTCAAGAGTTTTTTTCGTGACAAAAATATACCGAGCAGCTTTGGAGAAACTTTTATAGTTTTGGTTCCTAAGACTAACCACCCGAAAACCCTTAATCAGCTTAGGCCGATTAGTTGCTACAACTTTATTTATAAGATGATTTCTAGGGTGTTGGTTGTTAGGCTTAGGAGAATAATCGATAAGATCATTTTACCCATTCAGAGTGCTTTTGTGGGAGGACACCTGATTCAAGATAACTTGGTAATAGTGCAGGAAATGTTCCATGATTTGAATAGGAAAGGGACTAATGCTTCCAGGAACCTAGCCATTAAGATTGATATGAATAAAGCTTATGATAGGATAGAGTGGTCATTTCTAGAAGCAACTCTAAGGGCTTTTGGGTTTAACCCGCATTGAAAAAAGATGTTGATGAAGTGTGTGAGCCAAGTAAGTTATAAGATTAAGATCAATAGACTTTTATCGACGACCATTGAGCTGTAGAGGGGGCTTAGGCAAGGAGATCCTTTATCGCCGTACTTGTTTATCACAGTGGCTGATGTTTTCACCATCCTTATGGATAAGGCTAGAGAAGAAGGCAGAATTTCGGGAGTTAAAATTGTCCCTACTGCACCAGCTATTT
The DNA here is from genome assembly GCF_000816755.2 of Arachis ipaensis. Lineage (NCBI taxonomy): Eukaryota > Viridiplantae > Streptophyta > Magnoliopsida > Fabales > Fabaceae > Arachis > Arachis ipaensis. The sequence goes on along the minus strand of NC_029791.2, from coordinate 11,874,379 downwards.
CACACCTCCTTTTTGTGGATAATTGTATAATTTTCTCAAAAGATAGTGAGGAGGAAATTTACCAGCTCGTTACTATTTTGAACATATACACTGAAGCCTCAGGACAGAGAATCAACTTGGACAAGTCTGGGATCACGTTCGGAAACCAGATGCCTATTATGAATAGAGTTGAAATAGAAGAGATTTTGGGTTTCTCAGCTTGGGATAAACCGGATAAGTATCTTGGGCTTCCGGCTCACTAGGGAAGATCAAAGAATAAAGCTCTCAGTTGGATTGAGGACAGAGTGGTGGATAAGCTAGGAGGTTGGAAACAAAAACTCCTTAATCAAGCTGGGAAGGAGGTCCTCATCAAATCAATTGTTCAAGCGATACCTGCCTATATTATGAATGTGGTTCTTTTTCCTAAAATGTTTTGTGATCGGCTTAGTAAGAGAATAGCCAAATTTTAGTGGGCGTCTTCCGGAAAGGAAAGAGGTATCCATTGGAAGAGTTGGGATAAGGTTTGTGCCAGTAAAAAGGATGGAGGTATTGGGTTTAAGGATTTATATAGTCAGAATATAGCAAAACAAGCATGGAGAATTTTGGAAAATCCTAAAGCAATTTGGGTTCAGGTACTTAAAGCTATTTACTTTCCAAACGAGGATTTTAAGGATGCTAAAGTAGGAAGGGCGGCATCATGGATGTGAAAAAGTATTGTACATGGCAGGGATTTTCTTTTGAGAAATGGAAGGTGGTTGATAGGGAATGGAGAGAGAGTGAGAATCCTGGAAGATAAGTGGATAATGAACATGGATAAGAATCTTGTGGTTAGAAATCTTGATATTAGGTTTGTCAAAGATATGATTGTTAAGGGAAAGGGGTGGAATTTGAATAAATTAAAGATGTATTTTGATAGAGCTTCGGTTGATAAAATCGTTAGAACCCCAGTAAGTTTTTTTGGAAGGGAGGATAGGTTTAGCTGCCCTTTCAAAATAGATGGCAACTATACTATCAAGACGGGATACCATGTTTCTAGGAATGAAAGGAGCTTCGGTAGTACTAATAACCCATCTTCTAGTGAAGACTTAAAGTTTTTGTGGCTACAGATTTGGAAATTAAGAGTTCCTCAGAAAATCAGAACCTTTATATGGAGAGCTTCGCATAACATTTAACTCGTTTTTGGAAATCTTTTTAATAAAAGAATAACTAACACCCCTATATGTCCTATTTGTTTGCAGGAACCAGAGACCACTGAGCATGCTTTGCTGCTATGTCCCTGGACAAGGGCAGCTTGGTATGGAGCCCAAATTCAATGCTACCCTACGACGCTAACAGTTTTTTCTTTTAGAAAGTGGATGATGGATCTTCTAGGAAAAATGAAGCTGAATACAGGGGCTAACTATGATCTTTGCAGCAGTAAGGTTGGTTTTCTAGTTTGGGAAGTGTGGAAAGCTAGAAACCAAGCGATTTATGTCCTAACAGTTTCTTCTTTTGGGAAGTGCTTGATGGATCTTCTAGAAAAATGAAGCTGATTACAGGGGATAATTATGATCTTTGCAGCAGTAAGGTTGGTTTTCTAGTTTGGGAAGTGTGGAAAGCTAGAAACCAAGCGATTTATCAGAAGTCTATTCCTAATCCTATAAAGGTGATTCGCAAAGCTAAACAAATGGAACTAAAACTTGCAGAAACGGCAGAGGAACCAGCAAAGAGTTCAACTAATGCAACAAGAACAGGCAGCAGGGTTACCTGGAGACCACCACTGGTAGGATGGATCAAATGCAATGTGGATGCAGCGTTCGATGAAGCACACTCCGCGGGAGCAACTGCAGCGGTATTCAGAGACCATAACGGGACCCTTCTCTCAGGAATTAACTCCACCATAGTCGCCACTTCGCCATTAGCTGCAGAGGCATTAGCAGTTAGGGCAGCCTTAATCATGTCATGAAATTTCCAAATGCAGAAAGTTATCATAGAATCAGATAATCAGATACTTATTCAGGCACTAAAATCGCATGCAACAATTGCAGAAATTCAAGTTATAATAGAAGACATTACATTTAGTAAGAGGCATTCCAAGCTGTGGTTTTACCTGGGTGCCCAGAGAAGCAAACTCATTAGTGCATGAAGTGGCGAAGCTCACAGGTCAGGGTACTCTCCACCAGAATTGGATCATGTATAAGCCACTGTCCATCAGGAATATTCTCCAAAAGGATCATCTTGCCATCTCAAGATTGGCAAACAGTTCTTGATTGCTGACAGGTGCTTTTTGGGAGCCGAGGAGTACTAATTAGGTTGTCGTGGAGGACAACTCGACATTCCAGAACACTACGCGGATACCAAAAGCAGATCTTGGAAATGAGGCAGAGGGGCTAGGAGGATTGCTGCATTGTTAGAGGTGCGTGCGAAGGTGGCCCATTGACTTTGATCTAGGGTTTTCGATCTGTGATATTGGTAGATTGGCGAGGTTGTCTCTGGAAGTTGGGGATTGTCGAGAGCGGCGGTGAACATGCACTCTGGCTCGTGCTCACAAGACGCCATGGCTGCGGGGTTAGACCAGAGAAGAACGGCCTTCGACGGTGTGCTTCAAGCTTTGCTCATTGCGTTTTGATGCAGCAACAACCAACATCCCTCAATCGCATAAAGGGGGTGGGGAATCTGCTGGGTTGCAGAAATGAAATGTGGTAGGCGTAGCTCCTGAGGAAAGAAAAGAAAGGGGACCGGGTTAGGATATGGAATGGTGTTTGGATTTGGACCTTGTTTGGGTTTTCTGTTCTGGATCTGGGGTGGGCTGTTGGCCCGGATCCCTGTCCAAAAAAAAAAACCCCACCTAATTTCCTAATCGCACTGTCCACTCTTATGTTATAACTTGGACAACATATAAAAAATAATAATCATAAAATACAAAAAGTAATTTACAAAGAATTCAAAACCTGAAAAAAAATTATTCCATAAAATTAACTTCATCAAAACATATCCAAAATTTTAATTTTATAACATTAACATTATCCAAAATATCCAATAAAAATCCACATATTATACAAGACAATAATTTATTAACGTTACCACAAACTGCTCCTTTATAAAATTGTTAATTATTAATATACTTATTAATATACTGATGTCCTAATATAAAATACAATAATTCTAATCTAATATAATTGGTTAAATCATCCTCATTATTTTATCTTTTCTATTTTGGACTAAAAACATCTTTTCAAAAAATTATAACAAACTTATATTAGGATGGGAATGATTATCCGTTGTGATAGCAAATCCTGTTAATATATTCCTAACGGTCTAATTTAAAATGAACTAATTTTTAGAAAATAAATGTAAGCTGGCATAAAAATCATCCTCCAATTCAAAAATTATTGAGTGACTTAAATGACGGTGTTACCCTTTCCACCTATATCGCCTTTCTCGATGTACTATATTGACTAAGATGATGTAGACAAACAATAGCAGGTTACGATATATATCAGATTCACAGTAAGAGAAATATTTGTTTGAAGGCTTTCTCCCTGTTGCAATGCAGAGTTAAACTAGGTTTGGCAATGGCATTCTGTCTTTTATGGGAAGACACAATGGCTTTGCAATAGAGAAGTTTTATTTGTATCAATACTCGTATTTTATTAATAGGATGGAGATCCCTCAGCTAAAATTGCAAACACACTGCTGATACCATTCTTCACGTACTGAGCTAAGTTCAGCCAACCATCATAGACCCTTCATTCCAAGTCAAAACCACCATGGACGTCGAAAACTCTCCCAACCAAGATATTGAGTGCCACTTGAACGATGAGGCACATGAAATACCCGATGGAGCCACGTTAACCCAACTTTTTGTGAATGTAAGTGGCCTTTGTCACTTTCATGCCGTGTCGTATGGAAAAATCATGTCTTTATCATTTTTGCATGTCTTGTAGGATGAGAATCCGCTCTACTGTGAGCTAACAGGAAGTGTGAAGGCACTCTCTGCTGCAGTTGAAGCTTTGACCTCTAAACTAGAGGTATGTTGTCTTTCTCTTTAACTGCATATTTTTGTCATTTTGAGTGCTTAAAGTGATGAGTTTTCATGTCAAAGACAAGGATACTGATATTCAATTTTTGTTCATCGAACCCACTTCCAGGCATGTGAACTCAGATGACTCTCCTAGCTGCTTTATGTATTCTGACCGATTCAGGTGACTCTCCTAGCTGCTTTAGACGAATGATTTCATTTCTAATCTTACCAGTGACATCCATAAATTCTTCAACTTTTTTACAAGCAAGCACACACATCTCCTTATAAAGATCCTTCAACATCCAATTTCGACAATTGCCATGGAATCCCAACAAAAGAGTCCCTTGTCCATGAGCACCCTCACTCTTGACCTAGCATTCTTTGACCACCTTGCCAAGAAGAGATGGTTTGGAATTTCAGTGAAGTCTAAATGTACAAGTATTGTGACAACATGATCACAAAGTAGTATACCAAGAGATTCAATCCTAATGCAAGAGCACTTAAAAATGGAAGAACTAGGGTAGTGAGATACCTGTCACTCCTTCCATGAATTGCCCAACCATGAAAGGGTGTAAATCTCACATGTTGGTGTGAGTGTGCATGATCAGACCTTCCAAGTGCACACCTTTGTCAACATCGCCCTGAAAAGGAAGAATATTTATCTTGTGAGTATATTTGTAACTGATCTCTCTAGTGCATGGAGCCGACTTTGTAGTACCAAATTGTCTACCACAGAAACTAGGTCAGTTTGGCATTTCCTTGACCTCATTTGCGATATACAACAAAAAAATTGTTTAACAAAGTCTCTCAAATTGTGCCGCGAGTGAACAAATTTTCCAAGCATTGAATGCAACCCCTCACATCTAGATGTCATCCTGAAACCCCCAAAAAAATGCCCACAAATGTGCCATGTTGCCTACATTTTCTTCCTGGCATAAAGGTCACACACCCATTGATTATTCTCGAGGCCAAGTTTTGAAACCATCATCACCCACCGGTCTTGGAACTCTGATATCTCATAATCGAAAGGGATGCATCTTTTAAACTCGGACGTGAATGTTGGGTTTCCAAGGTTGGATGTTGCATTTCTAATTAAGTGCAATGCACAAAACCGGGGGTAGGTACTAGAAAACGCTGATTCAATGGCCTTTTTCATGGTTCCGTGACCATCCGTGATAACACATTGAGGAGCTTTTTCATTCATACATTCCAAGAATTGTTGCAGTAACCAAATATAAGTATCCTCATTCTCATTTGAGACAAGAGCAGCGGCAAACACAATGGTTTGGTTATGATGATTTATACCAAAAAACACAACAAGAGGGCACATGTACTTATTTTCCTGATATGTCGCATAACGCCAACACATCTCCAAAGATATGATAATCCAATTGACTACATTTGTTAGACCAAAAAACATGTACCAAATGACCCTCTTTGTCAGCCAAGTATCAAACGAATATTCTGAAATCGTTTTTATCCGTTGATTGCAAGAACTTTAAGCAAGCTATGGCATCCCTGCCTAAGATCCTTTGTTGCTTTTCTATTAGGCTATACATGCCTCTCTTTAACAATGGAACATTTTGGAAGTCCCCTAATGTGTTGACAAAGGATGCATAAATCTGAGGAGTCTTTATCCTAACTTTCAACATCATGTTCATTTGGTTGATTGCGCCAGCATCCATCTTCCTATGTCCCGGAAGCATGAAGGTCAATTCATTAGCAAGAACGTGGTTACAAGCTTCTTGAAAATATGTTATGATCCATCTCTCAGTATCTATATGGACATGAACATATATCTCAGCCTGGCATCCATATCTAGTCTCCGGTTTTGGCTCATGTTTACGTTGACTGCTCTCGTCATAGGATTTTGTCTCCCTAAATTCCTCTCTAAAGCAAACAAATGATTGTTGCGTGATATCACTGTTAACATTGTGCCTCAACTTGCTCCTCCTTGCAGCAAACCTGTTCATTTTGGCATACAAATTGTAGAAAGAGAAGGCGGCATTAAGATATGGAAAATGTAGCATCTTAATCTCATCCACCATTAGTGAATTTAAATTAAAACTACCAAGGTCACTAATACCATCAATTGACCTGCCATCCCAGTTCTCATAGAAGTTATCGTCAAAAAAATCATCGGCTTCAGAATCCATGTCCAAGCCTTTATCGCTTAGAGGTTCTTTAGCATCACAAAAGTAATTTCCATCATCACTCATTTCCATGGTCGGATAAATAAGTTGGTAGTGCTTCACTCTCAAAAGAGACGTCATTATGGTTAAAGGAGGCTTTCTCTCCTGCTTGGGCCTGGGCCTACAAAGAACAAAGAAACAAACTAAATCTACATCAAATCTCCTAAATCTTTCTCCAACTTAAATGATTTACATAATAACAAATTATAATAACCTTATTATCACAACAATTAATGGAGCCCGCGGAGGGCAATCAATACTCAAATATAATTTCTATCAAATTTGTAAGCTTTATTGTGGGTGGATCTATATTAAAAATAATCAGAATATTAGGTTTACAATTGTATAAATTAATAATAGGGGTGAGTAAAAATACAGTCAAGAAGAAGAAGTGAAAAATTATTTTCAGTGTATCTTTAAAATGTAGAGTAAAGTATCGTTTTTGTCCCCAACGTTTGGGGTAAATCCTATTTGTGTCCCTAACGTTTAAGTCGTCCTATTTGTATCCCTAACATTTATAAAAGTGATTCAATGCTATCCTGCCGTCAATTACACATCATGAACGCTTTAGTTTGAGTTTTAAAAATCTCTTCTTGAAGTTAGAATACAAATGTCTAGGATAGAATCGATGATCCACTCCGAAAAATAACTCATCAAAAGTTGAAACTAATTCCTACAACATTTACATAATTTACTTTTATAGGGACATAATTGAATCTAAACACAAATAGTGGGTATAATATTAAAATCGAACACATTCAAGTGAGACCTAATTGAGAATGAATACATCCAAGTGAGAATAATTGAAAAATATAATCTGATTTGTTAGTATAATTGATAGTAGGATAACATTGAATCACTTTTATAAACGTTAGGGATACAAATAGGATGATTTAAACGTTAGGGACACAAATAGGACTTACCCAAACATTAGGGACAAAAACGATACTTTACTCTTAAAATGTATTATGTTGCCAGTTTTCACTACACTTCTCTTCGGAACTTCGGGACATGAAGCTAAGGTTAAGGTTGCAACAATAGCTTCTAGAGACGGCTAAAACAATGGTTGAAGTTAAGACATACACTTTTCCACATTCCAGTATCATGTATATCAGATTTAATTTTCTAAATTTTTTACATTTTATAAAAATATATTTTCATTTTCATTATCACTCTATTATTAACTATCCAACAAAAACATGCTGGCCTGATTTTTATGAGACCCATTCGAACCAATTCAGCTTCTAGATCAAGAAAGGATACTCCTATAAAAACATAAATCGTTTGAGGTCTCTATATAAATATTATTTTTTCATGGAAAAAAAAAACAAAAAGAGACAAAAAAAAAATCTATAAACCGTGTCAGACCATATGAGCATCATGAAAAGGCTGATTTTGCGAGCCCCAGGTTAGAACTCACCTGTATTCATAATACCTTTAATATCGATATCATTCATGGTGTTCTTCTTTTATTCCCCTTACTTTCATAGCTAGAAGTATGAGTAAAAGACAAATAGGTTCCTGATCTTTTAAAACGCGGACATTTTCGTCCCTCAAGATTGGAAAATACATTTCGATCCCCGACGTTTTAAAACGGCCGACAATTATACCCTTCTGTCTGTTTTGGGCAAAAAAGGGCAACGGAGCCAGCTGACATGGATGGACAGTGAATGATGTGGGCGTTACAGTTGCTGAGGTGGATTGGGACGAAATTTTAGTGGATAATTATACCCTTTCTTTCTTTTTCTCTCAGAAACATTTCATCAAACACCATGTCAGCTCCACTACCACTAACCCTTTTCCTCTTCTGCATTATCATCTTCTTCTTCTATTGCTGCATGTGCAATGACTCATCATCAACAACAACCCTTCAAACCCTTAAGCCCATCCTCCCAAACACAAGCCCAAGCCCAGGCCTATCTCATCCATCAACAGCAACAATCCCTGCATTCCCTGAACAATCTAATGTCAAAGGTTGCCCCTTGACACTCTCAGATGAACTATTTGACGGTATAAAGAATGCTTGTAGAGGTGGTGGTGGTGGTGGTTCTGACATGGAGCTCCACCGCACACCGTGCTGCCCTGTTCTTGCATCATGGTTATACTCTGCATATTCTTCTACTGCATTAACCCATAGCCATACCCACACATCGTCATCATCATATGAGATGCCATTGTTACCAGATGACTCAGAAACATGTGTGAATGACTTAGAGAATGCACTGAAAGTGAGAGGGATTTAGCTGAAAAGACCCAATGAGACATGTGATGTTGTGTTCTGCTTCTGTGGGATAAGGCTTCACCCTCTGAGTTGCCCAGATGCATTTTCAGTTAATGAAAATGGCGAACTTGTTGGGGATAAAACTGTGAGAAGGTTAGAGAAGAATTGCATCAGTAGAACCAACAATGTCAATGGCTTCCCTGGTCTTGGTGGCTTCTCCAAGTGCTTGAACACACTCTACAGTGTCAGTTTTTTATTAATCTTTTCCCAAAATAGATAAAAAAAAAGAAGTTTTTGTTTTGATTTTGGGTTGTTTGATTCGTTATTTTGACTTAGAATTTGATGGATCTTTGTTGAATATGATGAATTTGAGTTCATTTTATTGATGTTGATCTTCTTCATGGTTTGGTGATTTGGTAAAGTTGTGTTTGTTTTATCTTTCTGTTTGAGAGTTTGGTTGCTCTCTAAGTTATCTTGCAATGTCACCATCCTTCACGCGCCTTTGGACCTTGTGCGCTTCACGGAAGTCATAAGAACCAATTGAAGCCAAAGTTCTTGAAATTCTTTAACAAAACAAGAAATTGTTATCTGCATGCAGTGTCTCTATCATGGTATTTAACAAAAAATTGAAGTCTTTGGATTCTTCATATTAAGATGATAGTTGAGTTATCTATAGTCTTTTTGCTAACTTTCTTTTCTTTTTTGATAATTGATGTTACAAAATAAGTTCCTGAAAAGTTTTAACCTGGCTTTCTTTATTATGACAAATTGTGGTGTTATTTGTTAAATGCAGAAGATAGCATAAACAATGCTCCCCCCCCCCTCTAATACGTGGCTACAATGTTCCAATTTGAGTGTTTTTGTTCTTAGCCTTCCACATTCATAAATGATGGTTCCTTAACATAGAAGTGTAAGTTTAATATATTACTTTTCATTCTGACACATGCTACCTTGCAAATTGTCTGCAAAAGGAGTAAAACTGATCCTTAATCAGAATCACATTTCCAACTGAACACATTTTTGAGCAATAGATTTTATAACATCTGTGGTTTTCATTTTCCAACACTCCAGTGGTAAGTTCATTCATTCCCCTGCCACTATTGAGTCCTGGGCATGGTACCGTTATTAGGATAGACAGCCAGAGTTAGGATGGACGAAATTTTAGGATGGACGAAATTTTAGTGGCCATTACTGGAGCAATTTTTCAGATAACACCATAATTAGACACAGAACACTCTCATCCAACTACTATCAAAATAATCGCTCACCTTGAAGAATGGACACTCGAGAAACATCCTATTGGGATTAGATGCTGTTCTTGACTTGTAAAGAATGGCATAAACGCCGCAGAAGTACTTCAGCGCAACCCCATCTCGATTACAACCTCTTGCAACAGCGCATGAAGATCCCCGTCCAGGTCTTGTGCATGAAGAACCTCTCTCACTCATCATGGACGATCACATAAGCAGCGGCCATGACTTCCACCTTGCGTTTGGATGAAATAGGGCTCACTGGTGGAAACGGCGTCGTTTGGCACTTCAGGGACGAATTTGTCCACTAAAATTTCGTCCCAATCCACCTCAGCAACTGCAACGGCTACGTCATTCACTGCCCCTCCATGTCAGCTGGCTCCGTTGCCGTTTTTGGCCCAAAACGGACGGAAGGGTATAATTGTCGGCCGTTTTAAAACGTCAGGGATCGAAATGTATTTTTCAATCTTGAGGGACGAAAATGTTCGCGTTTTAAAAGATTAGGGACCTATTTGTCTTTTACTCCTAGAAGTATTGTTACTAAGGACTATAAATAGATAATACTTTGTAAAATAAATGAATAAGTAAATTACTTATTATATAGGTTGAAACTTGAAACTTTTACTAGTCTAATTATTTTCAAATTAATTTGATGGTATCTAATTTTTATCTAATTTATTTTTTTATAATAAATTTTAAATATTTTAAAATTATTTACTTTTATATTTTTTAAAAAGGATTAATCCGTCACATATTTGAATTCCATTTAATGGTTTTGTCGCTGGCCAATGAGTTATTATATGCACAAAGCGAAATTTAAACTTTCCACACTTACTTAAATGAACGAGTAAGCTAACTACTCAACCAATCTAAATCGAGTATAACAATCATCTTAACTTTATAAAAAGAATTTCAAGTATACCAAGTACATCGTTGTTTTAATAATTTCAACCGTTGATCTCAATTAAAAAAAATATATAATATATATTAATTAAAATTAATGATTAAAATTACTAAAATACCAGTATTCAAAGTACATTTAAAAACTTTCCAATTTTATATACCACTAGTCTTATTTTAATTTTTTTCCAATTCCACTAGGTCACTACTCCTTGTCCTTGGAGACCCGGAGACCCAATATTGGGCCTTTTTCCTTTGGAAAGACAATATTGGCTTAATACTTTTTTTTGTCCATAATTTTGGACTTTACTAAAGGACAATTTAGGTTAGTCGAGTAGTCAATTTATTCGTCCATTTAAGTAAGTGTTGAGATTCGAATCTCGTTTTGTATATGCAGTAATTTATTGACCAGCAGCAGACTCTTAAATAAAGCTCAGATTTACAATAAATTAGTTCTTAGTTTGTCAGATTAGAGGATATTATAGACAAAAAAAAGGGGAAAAAAAAAGGCTGGTGAAGGATTCGTAAATAATTCGTTGATGCTTCATAGTTTTGCACTAATGTTAATGCAAAAACAAATCAATAGTTTGATGATGAGTGTATAAATCCATCGGTTATTAGGTGATAGTATTTATTGTCTTATAATCTAACCGCAATATCTCTTGTAATTTAACCCCCAACATAGCAAAGTCTAACTAAGACTATCATTTTCGAAATTGCCACCAAGGCTAGGATGTTTAGGTCGATATAAGCTAAAACACTTGCAACTCTTTGCCTTATTAGTACATGTGATTCATTGCTTTAAATTGCTACCTCTACTTGTAAATTGTAATCTCATATTGAGTTGATAATGGAACAAGTTTTGTTGACCTCACCTCAAAAGAGGCGTTTATCATATTGATAATCTCACGTTATTTTCTTTCTCTTTTTCTTGTTTGGTGTGTCTTGGGTGCAATTAGGAAGCATTCCATGAAAGCGAAACTGGGCCTAACAGTCAATTCAATTCTCAGTGATGATGCTCTTGGATCCATATTTCTGCTAGTTTTCCACTTTGTCAGTCAATGGCTTCTATTATATGCTTTCTTAGCTTAGACCATTAAATTGAGACTGACATGGTTAAGTGTGACAAAAACAATAGTGTGGTCCTTAATTAATTAATTAATTAAAATTGGAGCCAATCAATTTATGGAGGGCAATAAAATAATTGATGGGCATATAAATTGATTTGAAAAGTATTGCTCACCTTCATTCAAGGTTTATCTATATATAGGGTTTAGAAGAAGTTTGGCATATTCCTGACATTAGTAACGTTGTATTTATGCTCATTTTCTCCTGGTTGGTAACACAGTAGCTAGATCTTGATCATGACCATTTGTGTTAGTGATGTCCTCTTAATCAAAATCAAGTTGGTGAGGTAGTGAATAACAGATAAGAGGTGGTTGAATAGAATAAGCTTAAAGGTAGAAATTTTTTTATGGATAATGTTACACGATTAATAAACATTATTTTTTGTCAGTACTTGATCAGCAATAATTTACATTCATATTTATAAGGATTTTATACACAAAAAGTATATAATTTGTACCTATATTTATCATAATTTTGTACACATGAATCAATATAATTTGCACTCATATTTTTTCAGAATTTACACACATGAATTAATAAAATTTATTTGTTAAAGATAATTTAATATTTGTGCTGGTTAAATAATAGTAAAAAATACTAAAAATTTCTAATCCAAAAAAATTTTAGCTCACTTTTAATGTATTACTCTAATAAGTTAAAACATTTATTTTTCTTCTTTCATTGGTATTATATTAGTTAATAAAAATGTTATTATAACCATACACACTAATGATAATAAAGTTTGAGCTAAAGTAATGTCCAAAATTTTCACTAATAAATCATTCTTACTGGGTTAATAGAAGACTTCCCAATTCGCAGTGAATTTATGACTATAGCGTTTGGACAAGTTACCGAAATGAAGTAATGAAATTGAGTGAGTTGTGTGCTTTGCAAATTATAACTAATTAAGTATATTTATTTTAATAATTTGACAACTGTCAACTGATCTACACCATGTGAGATTGTGAGGGAAACAGGATTTTTTTTTGTGGTGACTTGAAAAAATCAATCGAACAAGCAAGAAAGAAAAAAAAAAAAAAATTTCTTAAGAAGAAGAGCACTCTTCCTGAATATTATTTTCACACTCTTTTTAAGACAATGAAAGTTTTACTTTGTGAGAAAGAATTTTTATTGCTGTCTTTGTTATAATGTCCGTTACTATATTTATAATTCTCAAGATCAATCGGATATTAGCATGTTATTTTTAAAATATGATATTTCTGATTTTTAACATTAAAAGATCAATAAAACCAAAACAATTTTGTAAATTATTGACAATAATAAAGACCTCCACACAATTTGTCGCACAATAACATTTCTTTGTCCCAAATTCTAGACTAGAAAATAGCTTGTCCAAATAGCGAACAATTCTCCTTACAAAATACTATGATTCTTAATTGTTTCCAAACAGCCTTGTTATCACCTTCCGTTCCAATCTCTGCTAATACATGTAAAGTCAACTCGAGCATTATTACCAGGATAACTAGCATCACAATTAATCTTAAAGGTATCCACTAAAGGAAAAATTCAAGAGCTACTAATGGTAGAAGGGATAGACACTCGTTGCAACTCAAAAATATTCCGGAGCTTTTTTTCAAGGACAAAGCCATGTTAGTCACTTTGTTCGTGGGTCAAAGCTCGTTGGGATAAAAGATCTTATTATTCTTGGAACGCCAAATCCACCGGAGATCAGAAAAGAATCTAAAAGGGTGTTGTTTGTCATTATGTAAAAATCAACTCATCAATTCCAGCTATTGACTGAAAATCTCCAAAACTTGCCAAACTAGCTGGCTTTTCAGACAATACTGAATGCAATATAAAACTGATTCCTGACTTGAGAAACATCTTGGGCAGCTATCTATGGATGAAATGCCTCTTCTAAAACGAAATGCAGCAGAGCCTCCCAAAGACAAAGTTAGGCCAAGAATTTGTGTTTTTCGAGAACAAGTTGAAGCCAAAATCAATTCCCATAATCCTCCCAACTAAACATCTTACTGAGCCACAAGTAACCACTATGAGAATCATAAACTTTTGAAGTCGTACTAGATCAAAACCAACGAACCACTAAACCTGCTTATATATCCGGATTGTAAGAGAAAATGTTGCTTACAACACTTACCTATACATATACACTTTAATATTATTAATTTGAAGGATTATATACGTCTATATTTTTTTTGTTGAGATACTTAAAGATCGTATTTGACCACTAAGATCCCATTTAAAAAAATAATACGAAAACATTTATTTAAATTTAAAAATTTTAAAATAATAAGAGTGTTTTTATTTATAATTTTATAATTTAAAAATAATACAAATAAATCGATTTTTTTA
>NC_029791.2:11843531-11860266 GCF_000816755.2 Arachis ipaensis | reverse complement strand
TGTATTTTGCATTAAAAAAAAAGTGGTAATATGATAAGTATAAAGAGCCCTCTCAAGATGAAAGTAACTTGACTAAATATATTGATGAAAAATTTATTGGCCCGCATACAAATTATTTGATTATGCATCTTAGTACGCAAATCTACAATTAAACTAAAAGAACATTATTTAAAGAGGAAGAATGAAACAATAGGTACACCGTACACCTGGATGGGTTTCATCAATATATAATAAAGGGGAAAAATGGATCAAGATTCTAATAAAGGTGTTCAATCATACTCAGTGACGAAGAGAAAATTCCATGTATTCTCCAATTGATTAGTCCGTTGCACCTCTTTTTAATTGTCAAAATAAGAACTCGAGAAGAATGCAAATTAATATCATCATAAAGAATAAGCTTTATTGCAACAATTGAGTCCACCTCCACAACCACATAATTATACCCAAGATTTACAGCAAAGTCCACACATCGTTTAAAATTTTTCAGAACTTTGCCGAAGTAACCGAAATAAAAGCAAAGTTTGCACTAAAACCAGCTAAAAACCTTCCATTTATGTCTCTAATAATCAAGGTGGCAAGAACCGAACCGATCTTTAAGCTGATTGAGTGACTGGTTCAATAGTTCAATGATCCAACCGTGGTTAAATCGATTTAATTAAATATATAAGAAAATTATTGAAAATTCAATATACAATTTTAAATACAAAAATAATTTCTAAACTAATAAAATTCAAAATTTTATAATTTGACATAATAACTTGTTCATATTTTATCATTAAAAATCTATAAAAATAAAAAACTTTTAATTAACTTCTAAATTATAACGAAATAATCAGCAAGAATACTCATTGCAACAAAAATTTAGAATCACAAACTTACACAAAAATTCAAACAATCAGCAACAAAAAATTTAGAACCACAATAAATTTCAACAAAAATTTTTCAATCAAGTATTCAACAATAAAAATTCAGAATACAGAAAACTCAACATCCTAATCCAGAGAATCCAAACACAGAAAAACTAAGTAAAACAATCCAAACTAAATTCAAAATCACATAAGCAACAACCCAACTCAGAGCACAATCCTAACTCAGAATCTAATACAAAAACTCAACTCAGAAGCTAGAATCTTAAAAATTGAAACTGAAGAAGCAGTGCCTTACCGAAAACACGGTGAAAAAGGAACGATAGTGACAAAGTGAGCTTAGAAGAGGATCAGTTTGCAACGGCGAGGCCTCGAGCAGAGATTCCACGGTGAGGCTCCGGGCAGAGACTCACGGAGGAGAGGATGCGCTTGAAGAGGATCGAGGAGGAGGAGGACGACGACGACACCCTCTATCACTGCCACCACCGCCGATCACAGAGGCGGGCTTTACGACGAGCGCAAAGATGGTGAGGAGGAGAAGAGTGGCAGTGGCTGGTGGGGCTTCGCGACGAGCACAAAGACAATGAGGAAGAAAAGAGTGGCGGCAGCTGGGAGATGACAGTGGCTGGTGGGGCTTCATGACGAGCAGGCGGGTTGGGGTTGACGGTGGCGTTAGTGTTTGCTTTGATAGGGTTAGGTAGTGAGTGAAATTAAGGATTTTGGTGAGAATGTAAGAGTGAGAGAGAAGGGAGAGGGGGTCAGGTGTTCTGTCGTTTATGGGTGATATATTTTTTCTTTATCAAAACGACGCTATTTTAATACTGAAAGGAAGAATTAGAACTTCAAAAAATTCGATCAGTTCATCGATTAATTACTGATTCAACCAATTTTTTTATTAATTTTTTATAACACGATTTTGAAATAATTAGACCGACCAAAAGACCGATTTCTAATTAATTCAGTCAAACTGATCAGTCCCATTCCATTTTCAAAATCTTGACAATTATATTATTGAATGGTTATCAAATAAGTATTGTACTTGAAATGTATGCAAATAATTAACTAAGTCTATTCTTGTTTACTATAAAAAATTATGAAGGAAAATTTCATAGAAAGATGTCAAGGATAATAATGTAATTAAGAAAGAATTGTTATTCTGTTGTGACTTACGTGTGTAGCAAGAGTCATAACTACTTAGGGTTAATGTTCAAATTGGTCCCTGAAAGATTGCACGATCATCAATTTTGTCCCCAAAAATTTTTTTAATCAAATTAATCCTTGAAAGATTTGACATCGATCACGTTTGTCCTTCTGTTTATGGGTTCACAGATTCCGTTAACAGCAGTATACGTGGACCGTTAAGTGACAGGTGTGTACCCAGTTGGAAGCTGACAAGATATGTTCTCCTTATTATGTCAAAATAATCCCTATTCCCATTTTATAAACCCTAACCCCCAAATTGAACGGAAACATTAAGGAATGGCGTTGCAGTGGAGTAAAGACATCACCCAGGTTTAGAAGCTAGGATGCAGAGCGCCGGTGGAGGACGAAGTGCTGGTTTATCACCGCGATCGGTTGGTAGCTTCGGCTCTAGCTCCTCCATGCGAAAAAGGAGGATGAAGACGGACAGAACCTGTTTCTGTGGGTTGAAAACTGTGATCAAGAAATCTGGAACACCAGAAAACCCAGGAAGGTTGTTTCACACTTGTCCAAGATATCGGGTTAGTTTAAATTGGTATGAACCATAGTTTCTTGAACTCCCCTTTCACCATTAATATGAGATTCAAATTTTTCACTTCACATGTGCAAAAAGGCAACCATTGTAACTACTTTAGTTGGGTAGATGATAATGAATATGAAGTTTTTGAAGTTGCCAATGGTGGGGCAGAAGCAGAGTTTGAAGTTGAAAGTGATTATGAAGATTGGAAAGTGAAACTAGGTTGGAGAATGGGTAGTTTGGAAGCTGAAGTCAGAGTAGTGAAGATGTTATTTTTTTTCATGTTTGTCCTAGTAATAATGCTTATATTAATGGTTGGAGCATTTTGTGTCAAATCAGTGAGAAAGTGAAAAACTTGTAAAAGCATTGGTGATGTTTGTTAAGAGTATTGGTGAAATATAAAAAATCAGTTTGAACATTTTTGAATATCCATTAATAATCATGCAACCTGCATATTTTGACATTAGCTTAACAAATTTTTACACAATTTTAAAAACAAGTGAATAAAAAATAAGTCTAAACATTTTTGCATAAGATAAATTAAGTCTAACCATATGTATTAAAATTAAAGCATTTGCATGTCCATATAAGCATGCTAATATAGTCTTCACAATAATACCAAACCTATTAATGAAGTCTTTATAATATCAAACATAAGTTACCTAATTTTGGGCTATACCAAAATATGAACAAGGTTGTACAAAATACTTCAATATGTCTATAATGCATAAAGATTCTAAAGTAGCAGCCCTTTACAAAATACATAATTCAACCCTTAATGAACAACACAACTCAAACATCATTGTATTTCTTCCTCGGGTGTTTGAATCCGGGAGTCGGTACAAAAGTCATGAAGCTAGCAAGTTTCTTCGTAGTAGCAGAACTGGTGCCCTTGATTGTTTCAGCTGAAACCGGAATTGTTGTAGCTGCAGCCGGTTGTGGTGAGGCTGGGATTGTTGCTTTTCCTTTTTTAACATGAAGCTTTGGAGGCCTTGCTCTAACTTTATCCTACATTTTATCATCATGAAGGATAAAGTCAATTGACTAATCATGTTCACATTATGGAACATTATAATTTACAATAAAAGATAGATTATAAATAAAGTATTATACTTGGCTGAAAACAGATAAAGGTTGAGATTCTTGTGTAACTAGAACTCCTTCCGATTGGTCAATGATCATCTCAGTTGGTGCATTTGAAGTTGCTGCTGGTGGATTGGTAGGATCTTGAAAAACAGGATCAATCGGGGTTCCATTGGGTGCATGTTCAGCATTAGCATCAGCAAGGTCAGTAACTACTGCAAGTTGAAGTTGCATAAGCCTTGCTTGTTCAGAAGCTTTCTCTTGTTTCTTCACTTTGCACGTTCTTCTGTTGTGCCTAACTTCACCATAATACAGGCACCGTATTGAGTTATACTTTCTTTTTATCCGTGTCTTTGAACTAACAGGTTGCTCATCTTTGTCTTTTCTCCTGTTCATTGTGGGCCTACCCGACTTGATCTTAACTGGAGGCGGAACCGGTGCTGGCGACCCTGTTTTTTCCCATAGATATTTGCCTTTTTATTGGATTCACATTGAAGCAATATGTTCTTCTATACGCATCCATCGTTAACCACTCGTGGCAATACTCCTCAGGCCTCTTGTCATTCTTGTCTTGAATTGCAGCGATGGCATGCATGCAGGGCATACCTTTGCATAATACGACAAAAGCACAACAACATCCATCACAATCTTTTAGCACAAATTTACAAATCTAAAAGAATTCACTAAAGAAACATAATTTACAAACAGTAAAGAAACATATTTTCATTCATAATATTTCAGGATCTTAAATGCAAAATATAAAATTTCAGGATCTTAAATGCACAGAGAGCGACAGCATAATATAACAACATAATTTAACAACCTAAATTCAGGAGCTATGGTGAGCATTCTTTATACCTGTCAGCTGCCAGAATCTACATGTGCAAGTGCGACTTTCCAAATCCACCACCATATTTGTTGGCCAGCCTTGCACTTCATACAACACCTTCTTGTCATCACCCGACCATTGAGGAAACCAATTTCTTGACAGCTTTGTCATTGCCTCTAACCGGCTTTGTTGAACTGGAGTAAGAATTCCCTGATAGTGCAATAACTTTTGCCTATTCTCAATCATTCTCTTCATGATGATCCTCCTGACTTCTTCAGCTAGTGTCAAGGTGGGCTTTCCCCTGTCATGCTTTATTTTTGCGTTGAATGACTCACACGTGTTATTACATATTGTGTCCATCTTCGGCTCCTCTCTGAAGTGTGCCTTTGTCCATACTTCTTTTGGCCATTTATCAAGGTATGCCCAAGTTGGCTCACTAATCTTTTTTACCTTGCTCATGTTTCTTTCAAATTCTGACACGGTTCTTGATCTAGCACATTCTCATACCATATCCTTTAATTCCATGCTGCCCCATTGCTTCGAAAAATTTTTCCATAGATGCCAAACACAGAATCTGTGGTGAGCATTTGGCATGACTTCTTTCACAGCTGGAATTAGCCCCTGTATAAACATCAAAACTCGAAAAGATAATGAGTTAAAATAATCCTTAAATGATCATCATTAAATCAATTTAGTCCTTAAAAATCTTTTCGAAAATCAAAATAGTCCTCACCTTTTGCATGTATGAGATAAATGCTCAGCCATGCTGTGTGTCACCGAGGTCATTGTAGAGAAGTTCCAAGAACCAACTCCAATTGTCTTTGTTCTCAACTCCCACAATTGCATAAGTAATCATGTAAACGTGATTATTGGCATCCTGCCCACATGCAGTCAAAATTTGTCCCCATGTAGATTCTTCAAAAATGCCCCATCCAATCCGATCAACGGTCTACACCCGGCCTTAAACCCTTTCTTACAAGCGTCGAGGCACACATAGAATCTCTGAAACTGTGGGGGGCTCTCGGGCATCGGAATCACTCCAACCTGAATTGTTGAACCTGGGTTAGTGGTATACAGTTGATGGGCATAATCCCAAATCAGACCATATTGTGCAATCTCATCTCCTTCAATAACCTTTCTAGCTTTCCTTAATGCCCTAGTGATACATGTACTGTTCATCCGTATGCTACATTTTCTCATAAACCATTCATACACCTCTTTGTGCTTCATTGTCGGGTGTTTTCTTAGTTTAGAAACAAGCTTCTTCAAAGTCCACTCCTGAGTAGCAGCCCTATTACTCCTGCTCTTAGGACATGTATGTTTATCCACTAAAGTTTTAATCTGCCAAGACATATCGGACTTCTTCAAAGCACAATACACTACCCAAGGACAATTTTCTCCCCTACAAACAGCCCTAACCCGCACATTATCATTCTTCTTGAAAACAATATTCCTACTCCACTGTATAGTGTAGTCCCTAGTGGCATTCATAAACTCACGCTTTGTCTTGAAGATCATACCTACCTCAAGCTTCAGCTCTCCAAACCTGGCTTTCTCGTTATACGGTGGATAAACCGCACAGTCTTTCTCATCAGAATTCAATGCTTGATTCATATCTTTTGAGTGCCAGGATCCACAATCAGATTCACTGTTAGAATCTACACCTCTTTCTGATCCTGAAAAATTGATAACAAACAGTATTTACAAAGTAACACAACACACCACTATAGAGTTTCATAAATAAAGTTTCATAAATAAAGTTTCTAACACAACACTATAAATAATATAACAAAGTAAATTGCATGTCACCTGAATCCGATATCTCATCATCTTCAATATCCTCATAACTAGAGTCATCTGTATCAATTGCCTTTTCAGTGGTCTTGTGAGATGCAGGCCTAGACTTCTCCTTTTACAAAGAAAACATCTAGTGTATCCCCTTCAACTCCCGCTAACACTTTTGTATTGTCTGGTTCATAAATTTTTGATCCACCTTCATCATTCTTAAACTTTCCACCATGATGAAAAATAAATGTCATTGGATGATTTTCCATATACAAATTAAAAATAGCAACAATGAATCATGAGAGTGCACTCTGTTTTATTTTTATTTTTTAGTACAATTTATTTATGTTTCATTAACAAAATTTCAATCACTATTTTTATCTAAAATGAACACCGCAAAGAATCAAACCTTGTCTTTTATAAGAACTAAACAAAACAAAAAATTTAATCTAGCCACACACATTGCATTCGGCCATATCAAAACAAAGAGCATCCACATTTTTTCAACATACACAATGTCTCAACCATTACAAAACCCTAGCAGCAACTACCCCCAGCACAAAAACTCTAACCCAAAATCAACCAATATTCAAAATCATCGAATATGATACCACACATTCATACAAAAAAAGGAAAAAGAAGTAGAGAAGGAACTCGCCATGCAAGAGAACTTACCTCTCACCGGAGACAGTGCCTACCACCGCAGAAGACTGGTGGCATTCAGACCGTGACGAGGAGGACCAATCGCAATGCGAACGGCGTCGCTGATTATTGCTTTCACGGGTGATCAGAGTAGCTTCTTCTTGTCACTCTGTTTCGGTGGTTTTGGGTGAAAGGGGGGAAAAGTGTAAGTGAAAGTAAAAGGGAGAAGGGGAATAGGAGAGTTACTTCAGTAGTAATAGGGATTCTTGCTATACGGCGTCGTTTTGGATGAACCTAGGTGTCACTTAACGGTCCACGTGTACTACCGTTAACGGAATCTGTGAACCCATAAACAGAAGGACAAACGTGATCGATGTCAAATCTTTCGAGGATTAATTTGATTAAAAATTTTTTTGGGGACAAAATTGACGATCGTACAATCTTTCGGGGACCAATTTAAACATTAACCCTAACTACTTAGCATATATATATGTTGTAGTTTTATAAGTGTGAATACATATGTGCCAGTACAATGCGTAAAATATGGACAAATTATGTGCCAGTACAATGCGTAAAATATGGACAAATTATCAGAATAAATTAATTGACAATTAAATTTATCGGATTATAATTTTTGAAGATTACATATGTAAATATATTTTTTACAAATCTATAGAAATTGCGAGAGAAGTCCCACAGATTTTAAATGCACGTAAATCGTTACACCCCTCTAGCGATTTACGTTGAAATTCGAAATGGTCAGAAACTGCGATAAGAGTGTAGCAGTTTATGCTTTAGTATAAATACACTAGAGGGAGTCGCGGTTTATTCACTTTGCACCATTTTAAAATTCTTAGAGAGAGAAAGTGACTTTTTAGAGAGAGAGAGAGAGAGAGAGAGAGGAAATTTTAAATTTCATGTGCAACTGTTCCTGAATTCCTTGTATCTCCAATGATACTTCAGATGATCTGACTCTATCAGCTGGTACTCAACTCCACGACGGATGTTATAATCCTTAACACTTAACACAGCTTTCTCCTTAGTCTGGAAAGATTGGCCAATCTGAAATTCCCCAGAAAGATTCCCCTCGTGTAATTCTTGACCTCCGAAGGTGGGATCTATGTCCGGTTGCTGGCCGACGGCTTCCAAGTTCAGCATTGAAAAATGTGACGGGTATTGCTGTGACCCAGAACTTGATGGCCCCTAACGTGTTGGTGGGCTCCTAGGAGTATCCTCGTCACTGTCCCCCAAGATGTGAGATGGCTAATCGTCCGAATCATCCTCTTGCATCGCATTTTCAACCCGATCTGGTTCACCGTCACCTAAACGACCAGAAATCAAACCGGGTGACCTAGCTATCCCAGCTGAAACAAATGGAGGTTAGCCAACAGATAACCAAGTGCAACGACAGACATCGAGGTAGAAGTATCCCCCCACCGTCGTTGTCTGAGGATTCGACGCTGATGCCTTGGAACTGTTGACACCATCTTCTAACTTGGCATATAGCTCGTGTATTCTCACTTCTGAAAAACTGCGCCGACAGTGAAACAAAACCTGCATGTCTTCGTCTGACCCTATCACAAATGTTTCATACTGCACATTAGTTGACACAACCGCAATCGGAATCTTGTAGAACACCTTCTTCACCCACTTGGCCCCACACAACCCTGCCTTTTGCAATATACTTGTCTTTAGCTCTGACAAAGTAGATGTTGACTGGATAAAAACACTCACAAGTTCTTTATCAGTGAACTTAACACCATGTCTTTTGCTTTTTTTAATTTTTCCACAACAATATACTAACACCAAAAAACTCTCCTCACTATCCATTTGTGAGTTTGTGAAAATGACCCTCTACCATCACACCACTCCCTCTTGGTTGGTATTTATAGGTATTTTTTGTGCATGCATAAACAGCTACACTCTTATCACGGTTTATGCACATTTGCCAAAACCTGAAGAAACTGCTGGACTCCTGTTGCGGTTTTTGGCCATTTCGAATTTTAACGTAAACCTTTAGAGGAGTGTAGCGATTTACGTGCATTTAGAATTCGTGGGACCTCTCTTGCGGTTTCTATAGATTTGTAAAAAGTACATTTGTGTCTGCAATCTCCAAAAATTATAATCTGGTAAATTTGACTGCCAATTAATTTATTTTGGTTATTTGCCTATAAAATATACTTGTAAAATTGCAGCATATATATATCGGAACCACTCCGATAAAGACGTCTAAAACATCATTTTTTAATAATTAAAATTTAACATATATAATCGATTAAATCATGTTATTTTTGTCAAAATTAGGCCAGACAAATTAATTTGACCGAAAAATAGTGAATCAAATTTTGAATCGGTTTAAATTAATATTATTTTTTATAAAAAATGACTACAATACCTTTATTATAGAAAATGACTAAAATACTCTTATCTGCGTAATAAGGTTAAGATTTAGGCTTGGTTTGATAAAACTTTTTGAAGAGGTGCTTGTGCTTTTAAAAAGCACAAGCACCTCATTTTGCGTTTGGTAAATTAAAAAGTCCAAGTGCTTGTACTTGTGACTTTTAAAAGTTAGAGATGCTTTTGAAAGCACCTAAGAGGGAGTTTTTCGAAGTTGGCTTGTACTTATCAAAATTAAAAAAAAATCTAATATTACCATATATAATAATAAATATTCAAAATTACCCTTATTAATTATTAAAAGCTGTTTTACCAAACACAATTGTAGTGCTTGTGCTTATTAAAAGCCATTTTTAATTTAATTTTACCAAACGCAAGTGCTGCAGCTTTTCAAAAGTTATCTTTTAAAAGATAGCTTTCATAAGCTACTTTCGAAAAGTAAAAGTTTTACCAAATCAAGTCTTAGAGTTTTCAATATATATATATAGAGAGTATTTTAGTTATTTTTTATAATATAGATATTGTAGTCATTTTTTATAAAAAATATTAATTTAGACTGGTTTAAAATTTAATTTATTAATTTTTTGGTTAAACTGATTTATCTGGTCTAATTTTAATAAAAATAACACAATTTAATTGATTATATATGTTAAATTTTAGAGTAATTCTCCACATACAAGTGGTTTTCCATACAAGTCATACAAGTCATTTATAAACACGCCGTTTCACATTTTTTTTGTGCCTCTTTTTCTTCTTTTTCTTTCTCCGTTCTTCTTCTTCTTCTTTCTCTGTGTCTCTTTTTCTTCTCTTCCTCCCTCTTTTTTTTATTGAAATTTCTTCTCCTCTTTTCGTTTTCTCTTTCTCCTTCATCAAAATCACTAGAAAAAATGAAGAAACATTATTCAAGGTACGTTTCTTGCCTTCTCTTTCTCCTCCTTCTTCTTCTTGCTACACGTTCTTCTTCCTTCCTGTTCTTCTTCTTCATTTACGTGCTTTTCTCTTTGTTTTCTTTCTTCGTTATTCTCGGTTTCCATTATTTTTTTACATCAAGCTCTAAAATCATTTTTGAAGAAGAAGAAGCAGGAGCAGAAGATGAGGAGGAAAAAGAGAAAGAGTTCTGAATTATGCATAAGGTGTACTTCAACGAATTTTGGGTGTATTTCTTAAATTCTTTGGGTGTATTTTTGTAATCCTTTGGGTGTATTTCTATAATTCTTTGGGTGTATTGATTTCAAGAAGAAATATACTGTCTCTCCCTATATTGGGTGTATTTCTGTAATCCTTTGAGTGTATTTCTGTAATCCTTTGGGTGTATTTCTGTAATCGTTTGGTTTATTTCTGTAACTGTTTGGGTGTATTTCTGTAATCCTTTGGATGTATTTCTATAATCGTTTGGGTGTATTTTTGTAATCGTTCGGGTGTATTTCTGAAGTTCCATCATCTTCAAAACAATTTCAAAGCTTGATTTCAGAAACCATGAAAATCGAAAAAAACAGAAGGAGATCGAAGGCAAAGAGATAACGATTTTCCATACAAATCATACAAGTCATTTATATTCACGCTTCTTCTTCTGTAACGCGCGTGTTAGGCCCAACTTCTTCTTCTTCTTCTTCTGCTTCTTCTTCTTCTGTAACGCGCATGTTAGGCCCAACTTGTAAGACTTGTAAACAAAAATGACTTGTGTGTAGCACTCCTCTAAATTTTAATTTTTAGAAACATCTTTAAAAAAAAAAGATATTTTTGACATCTTTATCTAAGTGACTTTCTATATATATAAATACAAGAATGTTGAACAGTAATAATTTTTGTCACACACATAAATGACAACAGAATATCAGAATCTTTTTTTAACTATTTTTCACTAACTAATTTACTATTTAGTTACATCATTATCTTTGACAAAAGAAAAAAAGGAATTGAACTTATCAGCTTAGTTTGAGATGAAACTTAAAGGCCTTAGAAACTTAAGTACTTATATAGAATCAATTAATTAAAGCTTCTCATACCACATCCTCGTGTGCAAAGATCTCATCATTGGCAACATTATTTTTTGATGGTGGTGGTAGTAGTAAATTAATAATACAATTATACAAAGATTTTATAAAGTTAGACAATACTTAAAACCTAGGCTGCCAATCAAGAAGACCAGATGCATCATATAACTTGCTGTTTTGTCAAAGCGATAAATCAAAAAGTAAACGCGTAATAGTTAGGTTATTTGCATGAAATCGAGGCTCTGATGACTGCAAATTAGAGTAAATGAAAAAAGATATAATAATGAAATTAAAATCGAGTTACACATTGTGTCTCGCGCAAATCCTTCAGTTTTCTAATTCCAAAGTTTAACACTTTAAATCCACCGACGCGTTACGTACTTACGTTGTTGCATTTGGTTTCAAGTTTTTTTTCCCTTTTTTTCCCCTTCTAATTCTTCTATTATGGTCAACACCATACGTTATACGTAACCTCATTCATCATGCTACAGTTAGTTTATTTGTGAATCAACTTTCATTACGATTTATGAACGCAAATGCATGCCGTCTCAAGCTTCAAGCTAAAGTGGATTATACACCTATCTCTTAAAGTAATGTGAATTAACATTCAAGTTATAGCCGCAATGGAAGTTTTTGTTGAAATATTTATAGATAAATTTAATTTTGATGTATTGATCATTTAAAAAAGTTTATAGTTATACGATTATTATTGAATTAGATTTATGTATTTAAATTATTTTTAAAGTAATTAATTAGTATATATACTTAATATTAAAATAATTACATTTATACTTAAAAATAGTTTCATGTTTTCTTGTTATTTTAAACATCTATTAAAATTGTTAAAGATAAGATGATCATTTATTGATGATAGCTTTTATGCTTGAGTTAAATCCACCTAAATAATGTATAGAAGATAATTATTAACCAATAACCATTTTTGTCTTATGGTTCTTGATGAGTTTATATTATGGTTCTAATAAGGGTGTTCATAGTTCGGCCCGGTTTGAAGACTTGGTTCGGCCTCGAACCTTTTAGGGATTAATTTGGTGTGATTTCATCGGATCTAGGGTCGGGTAAGAGTTTCAAAAATAGACCCAGTCATTATTTCGGGGCGGGTCCGGGCCATAGTTCGAGTCACCCAAACTCAGTCGGGTCATCGTACACAATTAATATTTTCTGTTATTCGTGATGGATGATAACTACTCTTATGTAAAATTTAAGTATTGTAAACCTTAATATTTTGTGTTATTAGTCATTATAAGACATAAGTTAATGTTTTATGTTTAGACAATATTAATATTGATTGTGGTTATGTTTTAATTTTAGAGAAGGGATGGTTCTTGTTATATTTTTCTAAGTGAATTTTACTATGTGAATTGTGAAATTATGGTTGAATATTAGATGATTTTTACATGCTAAAGACAAGGTTTTCACTCCATTTTTATCCGGTTTTCACCCAGTCCGAATGTGCATAGGTTTTATTGGGTTTAGAATCGGGTTATGATTTAAAAATTAGACCCGGTCTATATTTCGGGTCGGATCTATATTTGGCCAAATCCGGTGTGGTCCGAGCCATGTACACCCTAGGTTCTAATATGATATATAGGTTATGAGAAATCTGAATTTGATATCATGGACGAAGCTACCTATTATGGATCTTCTAGTTTAAGCAACAAAGTCTCTATTTTATTTATTTTTGGTACTTTGGTACATCCCGTTGCAAATCTGCAATCTTCTACTCACAGGTAAGGAAATTTCTTTACTTTAAAAGAAGCCAAAATTTAATAAATATTTTTTAAAAAATTAATTTTATATATGAGTAATTGATTATATGATATTGCTGAAAGGAGAGAAGTTCTCCAGTATAAAAGAGGTTGAGCAAGAAAATTACAAGGAAAGTATTTTTTCGCATTACACATACAGACATTATTCCTATAATTCTTAATAGAAACACAGAGAATTTAAACCTTTATATAAACCAAAACATACAGTAGAGGTATCTAAAAGGGATATTCTGGTTTCGGCTCTCTCTTGACAAATTAAATTACGTGTAATTTTTTAAAATAATATACTAAATACGTAATATCACATGGCAAGGACTTTGATTGTGATATATTTAGTTCAGACAAGGGGGGCCATGGCCCTCCAAACTTTTTATAAAAAACTTAGTAGTACTTTTTTAAAAGATAAAAAATAGTTCAATTGACTTAAATACTTTATTATGACTTAAAGTATCTAATAAGTTCAATTGTTCAATAAACAATACTCTTTCTATCTTTAAGTTCAAATATAAAAAATTAGATATTTATTTATTTATTTAATTTAATATTATTTTATATTTTACTATTTATGAAAAATCAAAAAATTGATATATTTTTTAAGAGGAAGGTTAATATTTAAGAAGGAAAACATATAACTTTTACAATATCAACACATGTAGTGTAGATAGTTGTTCTACTTTAATGAATCACGAAGAAAGTGAGATATAACCTTCAAAAGTTCAAAAAGTTACCTATGATGACTTTACCCTTAACTTTTTGGAACGAGATTTTGAAAAACGGCTTTAAATTTAGCAATATCACCCAAA
Organism: Arachis ipaensis; assembly: GCF_000816755.2. Lineage (NCBI taxonomy): Eukaryota > Viridiplantae > Streptophyta > Magnoliopsida > Fabales > Fabaceae > Arachis > Arachis ipaensis. The sequence continues at coordinate 11,846,363 of NC_029791.2, read as the reverse complement.
CCAGAGAGATGAGATTAGACGAGCATATCTTAAATGAGGTCCATATCAAAAACAATTTGACAATTATTTTCTATCTGGCCCCCCAAAATTTTTTTTCAAGTTCCACCACTAGATAATACTCAATTTGGTCTTGTATATGANATATTAATAGAGCACTGATATACAATTAAATATCACACTAAAATTTTTAAAATGATGTAGTTTTAATTTTAGCGCTCAAATAGTTCAAAAAACGATATCGTGTCACTTTTTGAAAAGAAACATTTTTATAAGCACCGCTTGTAATATTATTTTTGACTATTTAAGTGTCAAAATTAAAAGTTATATAATCCAGTTTGGCATCCGACTGTCTATATAAGCGTTCTGTTAACATTTGTCCCTAAAAAAATATTTCAGGAACTAATATAAATCATATTTATAAAATTTAAGGACTAAAGATAATTAAAATTTTAGAGACTAAATTAAGACTTGCGTAAAAATTTAGAAACTAACTTAAATATAATCTCANNTTACGTGGAAAATCATATTATTAAGATAAGATAATATATAAAAAGTAAAATGAAAGAAAGAAAAAAGAAGGGAAGAAGAGCGCTAGTTAAGAAAAAATGATTGGGTGTGGGTGGTTGGTATACATAAAGAAGATTAGGAAGATGAATGGCATAACTGGCATTACAGCTCACTCAGTAACTTCTTTTTCTTCTTCTTCTCCTCCTTCTCCTTCTAGACTCGGACTCGCCCGCGTTGACCCGGTCCGGGTTGACGCTCTTTCTTTCCCTGCTTAACTGTCAACCTTATTGCCATCTTCAATTTCTTCCTCCGAGGTAACTCATCCATGATCCAATCATGGTTTTTGTCTGTGCTTGAATTTTCATGTGGCTATGGCAATGTGTTTCTGATTTCGTGTAATTCCTGCTCGATTTGTTATTCCTTTGTCTCTAGCTCTTATTATCTTTTCGTAATTCTGAATTTCCGATCGAGTAATCACAATGTTGTTAGCTCTGGGGATAATTTTTTTTTTTCTTTCTGTTGTTTCATTTGTGATCTGAGTTTTTCTGCTTAAATTTTACTTCTTTTCTGTGTGCAAGTGAGATCTGTGCCTTTTATTTATCTCTTTTTTTGGTACTTAGTCCTTTCTCTTTTTCTCCGTCGGATTGGTCATCTATTCACTGATTTTGAGTTTTTCAGCCAATAATTCAATGTAAAATAAGTAAATAGACTAATGTGGACTAACGAGATTTGTTTTTTTCATTTGCAATAGGTAGGTTCAGCTGGAAAAATTACTCAACTAGAAAATATGTTATTCTTTTGTTTGATTTATTGAAGCAAACAATATAAGTCAGAGCTCTTTTCCTCTGTTCTGATATAAGACTCAATACTATTTGTTCTATGAATGCATATCAGCTCACTGCATGAAATTCTTGTTTACAGAGAGAGTTTGTTGTTCTTGCTCTGATCCATTGATTGCATACCAGATCAGTATTGTGGTTGTTAAGAATTTGAAGGTGGCTTGAAAATGTGGATGGTTAAGAAAAATAAAGCCGATGCAGCATGTAGTTGATGGATCTGAGCAAGAGCAAGAGCAATCTTGTTCTCATAGTACAGAAGAATTTTTACACACTTCAGCCTTTCATTTTTCACATATTTCATCTTTTTCCTATAAATTTTACTTTTTTGGTGGTTTCACATATTTTTGTCCAAGTAAGTACTGGAAAAAAGGAGATTGTTGAACCAAAGCAAGGTGCTTTACTTTGAAGGGTTCCTAAGCATAATGCTTAATAAAAGCTACATATGCAAAATTACTCCATTTATGAAAGAAACAGCTGCATACTTTAAACCTTGTAGTCATTCTTGTTAAACTCTAGTGCTTGCATATAGCTGTTTTTTGTCTTTTCCTTTCATATGGAGTAAACTATTTTTGCGTATTTTCACTTGCCTTTCTAGCTTATGGTTCATATGTTGGCATGTACTGAATTTGAATCCATGTCTCACTCAATAGAACACACCATGGCTCACTTTCAATTGATTTGCCAGATGTTAACTTACATGTGTTCAGTGCAACTTCGTTCTTTCTTTCTTGGATGTCAATATTTATAGGAGAGGGTGGGATCTGTTTGCTCACATTTGAAATTGTTGTTAAGTTTTCTCGATCTGTTTCTAAATTTATAAGCTTACAGGAAAAAGCAAAGGGCATATTACAATGAAGGCACTGATTCTGGTTGGAGGGTTTGGAACACGGTTGAGGCCATTGACACTGAGTTTCCCTAAGCCTCTTGTTGATTTTGCTAATAAGCCCATGATTCTGCATCAGGTAAAGGTTTTGCTGGCCTTTTTTTGCTCTTCAAGTTTCACATGTGTTATGTATAGACTTTGTTGTTGAATGTCCTTTTTTCTCTTTGCAATATCTGAGTCCATTTATCCTACGTACCGAGACTCTATCAACATTTTTTAAAATTAAACATTCTCTTATTTGTATTTTCTAGATATGTGATAAGTAACCTTTTTATGTATGTGTGTATGTATTTAGTTGCATATCTCATGCATTTCACTTAATATGGCTTAATAGACTATATTCCTGATTTACCTTTTTACTTGACATGCTTTTCAGATTGAGGCTCTTAAGGCCATTGGAGTTTCTGAAGTAGTTCTTGCTATCAATTACCAGCCAGAGGTTCCTTTCCTTACAACATTTTGTCAATGTTGAAAGTGATTTATATGGCTAAAGTTTCTCTATTTTAACTTTGGTAATATTTCGTATTGCAGGTTATGTTGAATTTTTTGAAGGATTTTGAAGAAAAGCTTGGCATCAAGATCACATGTTCTCAAGAAACTGAA
>NC_029791.2:11794758-11843482 GCF_000816755.2 Arachis ipaensis | reverse complement strand
TGCTCTTGCTAGGGATAAGCTGATAGATGAATCTGGCGAGCCATTTTTCGTTCTCAACAGTGATGTTATCAGTGAGTACCCACTTAAAGAGATGATTGAATTCCACAAATCCCATGGAGGAGAGGCTTCTATAATGGTGACAAAGGTACCAATATTTATCCTCCCCCAAAAAAAATATGAATGTAAAAGCTAAATTCCATTGCAAGAATATGAGACTATACATTCCAGTTGTGGCATGTAATATTATTTTCCATGTGCTTGTGTAGGTTGATGAGCCATCAAAATACGGTGTGGTTGTGATGGAGGAGAAAACGGGGAAGGTTGAGAAATTTGTGGAGAAGCCAAAGCTCTTTGTTGGTAACAAAATTAATGCTGGAATCTACCTGTTGAACCCCTCTGTCTTGGACCGAATTGAACTGAGGCCCACTTCTATTGAGAAAGAGGTGTTTCCAAAGATTGCAGCAGAGGAAAAGTTATATGCAATGGTTCTGCCTGGGTTCTGGATGGATATTGGACAACCAAAGGACTACATTACCGGTCTGAGACTCTACTTGGATTCATTGAGAAAGAAGTCTTCTCCTAAGTTGGCTAGTGGCGCACACATTGTTGGGAATGTCATTGTGGATGAGACCGCCAAAATTGGCGAGGGATGCCTCATTGGACCTGATGTCGCCATTGGTCCTGGCTGCATTGTTGAGTCAGGTGTGCGACTCTCACGCTGCACGGTAATGCGAGGAGTCCGGATCAAGAAGCATGCTTGTGTATCCAGTAGTATTATTGGATGGCATTCCACAGTTGGGCAATGGGCACGAGTGGAGAATATGACTATCCTTGGAGAAGATGTCCATGTTTGCGATGAAATTTATACCAATGGTGGCGTGATTTTGCCTCACAAAGAGATCAAGTCAAGTATTCTGAAGCCAGAGATAGTCATGTGAGGTTAATGTTCAAACTGGTAGCAATGTGATGAGGAGGCAGTAAGTTATTGAGTTGAAATTCTGTTGGTTTGTTTCATCTGTTTTCCTTTCATGCCTTCATTCCTTTTGTTTTCTCTTGTCCTGCATAGTGTACAAGTCAGTTCTTTGTTTAGAACGAATGATGCCATTGCGATGTTGAAAGGCCACAATCTTTGTAAATGGCAAGTTTGGTCTTTTGTGTAAAAGTTGTCTAATTTTAAGTGTAAGTATAGAAATAAATTATTAATTAGTTGTTTATTTCCATCTGTTGGTAGCAAGGATCAAGAAGCCAAGGAAGAGTTCAATCATCTTTATAGGGAAAGCTAAGGGTTTTTATGATTTGCATTTATGTTTTTATTTTTAATTTTTATTTTTATTTTTTTTTGCTTTTAGAATTTTGTAAAATGAGAAAAAATAAGACAACAGTATAGACAATGAATTTTGTTTTTTGTTTTATTTTCATTTTTTCTTTTACAAAATCGTACAAATGGGAAATATTTAGAATTAAAAGAGAAATTAAACATGGTAACCAAACTCGGGCAAAGTGGTTGAGAGCATATACTTTGCAGATTGCAGCGATGAATGCTAATAATTAGAATATCAATATATCATGCTGTTGGTGAACCATCGTCATCGAATACAGGTAAACTTCTATACTATGGGGCCTAAGGATTGTGGATGTTATGCAGTTCCTGGATCTTGTATCATGACCATGTGAAGGAGGGGTCATACAAATGAAGTTGCTTAACAAACCATTTTCATCACTACTTTGTAAGCATGATTTTTACACTTCTTTTTGTGTAATTTTAAGTTGACTTATCTGGACACAGGTCTCAAGTTTTATCCAGTAAATTGCCAAGAATATGGTCAGGTATCAATTTTGATTTTTCACAGAGGAAAAGTGTAAAGCTATTTTATCTTGAAATCTAAATTCTAAGAATATGTGAGTCGTACATTTGTGCATACAATGCACGTGCATCACCCAGAAATTTATCTGATTGCTTCTCAAATAGTTGTATATCACATGAGAAGTTGAGAAGAACAGAAAACTTTTGGTTACATGGCTTTTCCTTTTTGTTTGTCTTATTGTGTATATAATAAGTGCCCCAACCAGATGACAAGACAAGAGGTGGGGGCAGGATTTAATTGGTGCTGCAACTGTTGGAGTTGGAGACATAAAGCAGCAAATTAGAAAACCAGTGAATTTGGTTAACTAATATGAGGCACCTAAAAAATTTTAGAGGCAGATAGATGATTTTCGGCCGTTGATAGAGTTTTCATTTTCTTATGATGCAACCTTAATAAAATCGACGGTTAAAATTCATGGTGAATCCATTATCCAGTATCCACAACCTCCACATTTGTAGGGGCATTTAAGACAAGCATTCAATAATGGAGTTAAATGTGTCGCTTCATCACTTTATTTAATCCAAATCTGCCAAAGATTTTATGACAGCTATGTACGAAAGCTTCCTACAAGTATTTCAATTTTTTAAATAATTATTTAAAACAATACATATTAAATTATTAGTTATTCTATGGTAATTGACAAAACAATGAAATTTGAATAATCTCATACTATCAAAATATTAGGTAGTCTAAAGTTATTTTGCTTTTTGTAACCGACAACAGCAACAACAGCTGTTAAAAGAAACTGCTTTAGAATATTTAACTATCTGTCCAAACATGTGGAAATGAACCAGAAACTGAGTTCTGCAACGAAGTCTTGCCTCTTGAATGTAGATAGATCTAGGTGGACATAATTGTCATGGCCCCTAGATGCAATCCAATTTTAATTTCTGTGGTTAATCTGAATCATCATAACGCTACTTCACAGCCTAAGATAAAAAATTTCCAATTACATCACTTAGAACTAAAATACAGCGATACTTGTGCTTTCAAGGAGTTTCTTTGTTTGGCATTGCTAATATCAAGAAATGATTACTAACGTAGCAATCTATATGATTGTCCCAGAAGACACAAACTCCAATATATCAAAAGAAAATTAATCAAAACAAAATCCTAATCATGTGGTCTTGTCATCTCATGCAATCAACTGAATTTTTTTCACCTTTTCCAGGACCTACTGATTTGTCTGATTCTCATCCATCTTCACACTGCTAGATTCATTCACCTCCATGTTCATATCTGCTGGATTAAGGCCAGTAGTGTAGATCAAAACCTCCCAACACTGGAGAAATTGCTTCTTGTTAATTTTCAGACTTTTCCTGAAATTCTCAATAGCACTTGTAGGGTGGCATGAGCTGAGAAGAATGCATTTCCTTCAATAGCTAAATCTGCTTGTTGATTGGAATCACAAAAGAATTCAAGTTGGAATCCAGAATAAATTCAAGTAAATTGAATACAAGGAATTCCATGCTTGGAAAGAAAAAGGTTGGAATTCATCCTTAGCTTTTATCAACGATGTATCAAGTTTTAAGTTCAGATTTCCATACATTTGTGGGGCTATATATAGCAAAGCATCGAACTCAATAAGCTAAGCTAACCAGCAGCATCATGACACAGTTATCGAAATTATGTACATATTTTAAAATCATAACAACATACAAAAGTGTCAAACTTTTTGTTTAATGTTGTTATCATATGATTGCTTAATATATTTACGTAAAATATTCGAGTTTATAAGAGACATAAAAGAGTAATAAGAGTAATAATATTATTCACTCCATTAGCTAAAACAATTTTTACTTTTGGCTATTAATAATGAATTAACAGTGAGATTTAAATAGTTTATATATATAGGGGAGTTTTATGGTGGTATTAGTTTTGGTGATCAAGGGTGGCATGAATTTGACTTATAAGTAAAATACTAACACATGACAAGAAAATTAAATCCAACACCAAAATGATTCTCTCTCTTATAAATATAAATTTTTATGATTACTTTTATCAAAATAATTTTTTAATCTGACAAGCACGAAATGGACCAAGTCAGGCCCCGCGCACACGAGTTGGTCCAACCCAGGGGCAGCGGCAACGAATTGGCCCATCTCGCCGGTGGCGTCTGCGAATTGGCCACCTCGTGAGAGAGGGGTTAACGTGGAGGAGAACCTCAATCGGTTGGATGAATTTTATATTGTGGCACATTTGCTCCATAAGGTGAGTTTAAGGGTGTGTTTGGCAAACACGTTGAAGATGATAAACGTGCGGGAACGCTGTTCTTTGATGTTTGGCAACTTTTTTTCTTTGAATACAGACGTGATTTTGTATACCAAAAGCCCGTTCACTTGAAGGAAGAAATTAATGTTTTTTCCTTATTTATTTATATAAAAAAGCCAAATTATAGGAGAGAGAGTATCATTTTGGTGTTAATTTTTTAAAATTACAAAAAAAAATTATAAAAATAATAATTTGGTAAAAATAATAATAAAAATAATTATAAAAAATTATTTTTTAAAAATAAAAAAATAATAAAAATAAAAGGTAAGATAGTCTCTCTTTCATCCTTCTCGAGAATTTTGACTAACTCTAAAAATGTGTTATCCCAAAATAAAAAATCAAATTCAATTTTCATGCTTTTCGTAGCTAAGTAATCTACACATTTATTGTCCTTCTTGTAGATATCTACAAAAAGAGTTCTCTAATTATAATTTTTTAGCTCATCAATTCTCCTAATTAGAGAACTAGAGTGTTTCTCCAACCTTTTTTTCCCATTCAATAACTTCACACTTTCAAAGTCACATTCCATCATCACTCTTCTCATCCCCATTTTTCATGTTAAAATTAGCCTCTAAACAATGTCCCAAAGTTCAACTACAAACGCTGAGCAGCACCCAAGAATCCAAGATTGTGCGTGAAGCCCACAACCTAATGTCCATCCTCGTTAGGCAGGAGACCGTCACAGCCTGCTCTTTGAGAGTTTCCCAACAATGTCGCATCAATGTTCAGCTTCGCTCGTCCTTGCGGCGGGCGCTTCTATCCTATCTCTGCGGATCTTCTCCCTCTTGTCTTTTCCGTCAAGTAAGTTTTTTTATAAACTTGGTTAATTTTTTAAATTTGCTTTATGATTTCTTTATGTGGTTGAGCTGGCCTATTATAATTATCATCATGATATTTTTTATTCTTCCAATCCCAAATTCTATAGCAAGTAATGAGGTACATATCCTTTCAATCTACCCTTCTATTTTGGCCTAGCTAATTTTGTAGGTTCAAATCCACCCAGTCTCTCCAGTTGAGTCTGAAGAACGTTTGTAGTTCTCTAAGATTTAGGATATTTACCTAAATTGTCGAAGTTTTAAGACAATTTCAGAAAATATGTATGAGATCTTCTTGCACTCTCTGACAATTTTGTATTCCCCACTCTCTCTAAAAAATCTTGCTATTCTTTAACTAGTAAGGATTCTCCTATGTATGATTATCCACATGAAGATTTTTACTCTTTGTGGTCCCTTCCAATTTCAAAGATTATTCTAGATAGTTTTGTTAGGCTTGTCCCAATTATTTAAAACTTTATAAGTTGAAGCAATTGAGAAGTCTTCATTGTGAGTGTGCTTCCAACCCCTTCTATCTTCATCTCCTTCAAGATGTGGTAGATACATAGTTGTTTGACCCTTTTTTGTGGTAGGTGGAAGTTTAGTTTATCCACATCCTAACTCCTACTATCTTTAGTCCACTCAATAACAAGGCTATTGTTGTTTACAATGTGACTCTTAGCACTATCCTTGAGCGCTCCTACTCCTTCTACCCAACAATCATTCCAAAAATTAGTTCTTTATCCATTTTCTATAAGCTTCATCGAGTTTTCTTGAAAGATAGGCCACATCTTAAGAATTTTCTTCTAGAGGCATGAATTAGAATTCTTACTTTAAGTATTATTATCTATAAAGTTTCATTACAATATTTGTACTTCAGAACTTTAACCTACAAGTTAGGATTTTCATTCATTTGCTAAAATATTTTGATGAGAAAGGCATCATTCATGGAGGATAATCTTCTAAATCACAACCCCTTTCTTGTCTTGGTTGACATAAAATCTTCCAACTGATTACGTACATCCTTTTTTTATTGGGTTCATCTCCCAAAATAAAACTTTACTTTAGCCTTTCCACTTCAACACATACTCCCTTAAGCACTCTCTCATGTTGCATTTGGTAATTAAGAATCGGGCTGATAGTAGATTGCGTTAGTGTCATTTTTCTCATCAAAGACAAACACTTACTCTTCCAATTTCAGCTTACTCTGAACTTTGCCCACAACATTCTTATACTTTTCATTTCCCTCTCTCTTGTTTGTGACAATAGCTCCAAATTATTTTTCGAATTCTTTTTGCTCTTTGAAATTGGTCAAACTCAAGATATATTTCCTAGTATTTTCGGCCATACCTTTAATGAACACTGAAGACTTTTCTTCATTTATTATTAGCCCTAAAGCTTGGCAAAAATCCTCCATGGTCTCCTTTATTCTTTATCAAGCACTTTTTCCTCTATAAGGTAGGAAAGCTTACCTATGCCTATCACAAAAAGGTAGGAAAAATGGGATTTTCTTTGGAATAAAATCTTCTATTCTATTCCTATTCTAGATCACATTGAAAGACATAGTGCTCACACAGAACATAATTATCTGAATCATCTTATCTAGTAGTCCAAACTCTTGTAATCTCAACTTGAAAAAATCCTAACTTATCTTATTATAGGCCTTTTTGAAGTCTTTCTTGATTGCCATAAATTGCTTGCTTCCTTTCATTCTCTTCATTGTGTGCATGTACTCCTTTGTAATGATGATGTTATCTTGAATCCTCCTCCTTTATATAAATCTGGATTAGTGTGCCGCGATTCTGTCATTCAAGTGTGGCTTGATCCTTTCGACAAGAACTTTTGTTATGACGTTATAGCACGCACATTGCAAATAGCTATAGGTCTTAACTAGTTGATGAACACCAGATTTTTAGTCTTCGACACCAAAGCTATGAGGGTAGTATTTGCTTGTCTAATAGTCTCTGGATTCCTCCAACACATCTCAATGAATTCTTAAACTTTTCCTTTCATGTTGTCCTATTTGTTCTTGAAGACAAGTGCAGGGAACCTATCACTTCCAGGAGCTCTCAATGACCAATGCTGAACATGGCTCTTCTAACTTTTTCTTCATTTGGTAGGGCTGAGAATTTCGTATAAATATCATAGTTAAAGTCATATAATGCATAGTATTTTAATATAAAAGAACAGTAGTTACCTCTTCTTAATAAATACTTTTGAAGTGGTCAACAATGTGGTTGCCTAATTCCTCTTCTTCCTCTATCCATTCTCCATTTGTGTTTTTGAGCTTTAAAATCCTATTTTTTCTTCTTTTGATGATAGTCATAGTGTAATAAAATCTAATATTCCTATCACCATCCACGATCCACCTTTTTCTAGACATTTATGCAGCTAGAATGCTTCCTTTTTGTCCAGAATGTCATCCAATTCTTTGTTCAAGTTTTGTTCTAGCTCATCTAGATAGGAATTTTTACTATAACTGTTGCTCCTTTAGACACCTGCAATTCTATTAAGTAATCACTTTTTAGTCATGAAGATGTTCCCAAAACTGTTTTTATTCCATTCCAAAAGGTCCCTTTGGAGGTTGTTAAGCGCACTCCGAAGGGGAAGTTGATTATTCCAAATAGCATTTAAACAATTTGGAAAACAATAAAGCTTTATAATCAAGCAAAAGACTTAACCAAATCCAACCAAGTTGTTATAATGTGTTTCACATCCATGCGCGCTATACATTATCGTATTCATCATCATCATCATCATCATCTTCTTCTTCTTCCTCCTCGTCCTCCTCCTCCTTACACCCCTGATGGTGCTGCTTCTTCTCCTCCTCCTCCTCTTTCGTCATCTTTCTCTTTTATTATTGTCGTTGTCACCACCACCACATCACCACCTCCATCTCCTCCTCTTTCTTTTTTCGTTTGAATTTCTTCGATCTCCTCCTTTCTTTTCCTCCTCCTCCTCCTCCTCCTCTTCCATTGTCATTATTATCATCATTGTTATTGTTATTGTTATTGTTATTGTCATTAACATCGTCTTCTTCTTATACGTATAACAGTTCAAATCCAGAATGCATCGAAATTCCTTTGTAACACCCTTACAACCCAAATGTCACGCTTCCGGCTGTGCCACTCCGATAGCGAGGATATTACGACAACTTTCATATACTTGATAATAAACTAGGAGTCTTTAACTCAAACAATTGTATCGCTATTTTCTTTGAAAAACCAAAAATACTTTTTCTTTGTACAAACATATATAAAATCACAACTCACAACACTTACATATAGATGTATATATATACATACAATACTTCTTATACAAGTAACTTACCAATATACATACATACATATCATTACAATCTCGACTCCTATCACTCTTTACAAAAATGCAAGAATTAAAGGCGAGGAAAAACTATAACTAAGATGTACAACCAGACGCGTAGAAGAAACTTCATAGGCTATCTCGTCTGTCCTGAAAAGAGAAGTTTGTAAGGGGTGAGAACCTAACCACACGGTTTCACCAAATAAGTTTAGAATTGTCATAAGAGGATATGAAAAAAGAAGGTTGTTTTCAACCATAGTGATCATAGCTCGTCTTATGAACCTTTTCAAAACAAAAATTCAGTTTCAAATTTTTCTTACAAGAATCTTAAAAGTTACCTAATTTGTATGAATGACCAATCTGTTCCAAGCATAGGTTCATTATGTCTATACTGAACTAGCTTGATTTTTCATACTTTGCTAAATCTCAAACACAAATCAATCACGGCCTCCGGCCCATCACAAAGTAATCATGGCCTTCGGTCCAAGCAATTCAATCAACACTCAAATCACCACAAGTCAAAGTGCATATCAACCTTTACCAACTTACCAAATTACGAGCTCTGGCCCAAAATAATCAAATCATGGCCTCCGACCCACAACAATATCAAATCTAGGCCTTGAGCCCAAAACAATATAAAATCTCGGCCTCCAACCCCACATATAAGCACTTACACACCACCACACTCCAAACCAACAAGTCACAATTACAAGCAATCAAACAAACAAGCAAACAATCACACATAGAGAGCAAGTATGATAAGTAGTGCAATTAGCAATTAACAAGATGTCAATTAGGCACGCCAAGTAATTATGCAGATGATAAACCACTATTTTATGGTTTATCTTGTGTTTAATTGAGTGGTTTCATCAAGTCTTCACCCACTTATTCATACTAATTGCATGATTTTATAATCCCTTCCTAGTTTTGTTTTATGATTAAAAACTTGCTTCCTAGAGATCTTTAATTAGTATATTTTAATTCTCCTTTATACCATTCGATGCCGTGATCTGTGTGTTAAGTGTTTCAGGCTTTATAGGACAGGAATGACTTAGAAAATGGAGAGGAAGCTTGCAAAAATGGAAGGAACACAAGAAACTAAGGAGATGACCAGCGAGCATCGACGCGCACGCATGGCTCACGCGTGCACGCAACATGGAGAAAATTGCAGCGACGCGTGCACGTGCCTGACGCGTACGCGCGGATTGGAGTCTGCACGAATGACGCGCACGCGTGAACGACGCATACACGTGACAAGGAAAAATGCCAAATAACGCGCACGCGTGACTGACACGTACGCGTGACCTGCGCGATCTGCAGAATTAACAAAAAATGATGGGGGCGATTTCGAGCCGCGTTTTGACCCAGTTTTTTGCCCAAAAACACAGAATAAAACCAAGGAACATGCAGAGACTCAACACATATACAGAGACACATTAACATATTCCCATTAGGATAGTTTTATGTTTTCTTTACATTCATAGTTTATTAGTTTTATGCTTTTGCTTTGGAGATTGAAGAGTCATTACCTCCGTTGAAGACATTATTCTAGTTTGTTTTCTTATTTACTCTTTTATTTATTCCATATTCTTAATTCTTGTTTAGAGTGGTAATTGGATTATTTTCATGGATTGTTAGTGCAAAGGATTACTTTTATTTTTAATTAATTTTGAATCCCTGTTTTTATTTAATTTATCATGTCTTCTTCTTATATTTCTATGAGCGTTATATTCATGTCAATGGAGTAGATCCCCTACTTGACATGGGGGTTAATTAAAAGGAGACACTTGAGTTGGAAGGCTTAAGTGCTGATTAAACTTGAAGTTGTTGGCTAGTTCTGTATTTACTAACGCTAGACCTTCCCAAGGGAGAGGACTAGGATTTGCGAATAAGAGTTAGCTCAATCACTTGACTTTTCTTTATTTAGTAAGGTTTAACTAAGTGAAAACAACAACCTTTTTGATACTATACTTAAGAGATCCCAACAAGGATAGAACTTCCAATTAATCATTCCCCCAGTCAAGGCTTTTTATCTAGAATATTAATAATCATTCTTAGTTTTTATTGTTTTAATTTACAATTATTTAATTGCTCATTATTCAACTCTCAAACTCTCTTGGAAACTCCTAATTAATAAATTAGCATCCTTCCTTGCAACTCGTTGGGAGACGACCTGGGACTCATACTCCCAGTATTTTTATTCTAAATTTTTGTGACACCTTTCTAAATTGGTGAGGTGGATTTTAGCTAGTTAAGGGCTATACTCACAACGTTGTTCTTACATTACAATCTCTTGATTGGCCTAACTTCCATCACGCACCAGTTTTTGGCGCCGTTGCCGGGGAGTTGTAGTTGTGTGCTAAATTATTAATTAGTGTACATATTTTTATTTTTATTTGCATATTTTATTTTTTATTTATTCACCATGAGCTATATGTTTCTTTCATGACGCGTGATGGGTTGAAATCTGATTCCAACACCTAAACTCACCGGCAAGTGTACCGGGTCGCATCAAGTAGTAATTACTCATGAGAGTGAGGCCGATCCCACAAGATTGATGGATTGAGCAATTTTAGTTAGATGGTTGATTTAGTTAAGCAGACAGTTGATGATTTGAGTGAATTGTAACCAACAGAAGCTAAATTGCATGAAACTAAAAGGGAGAGGGAGAATTGATAGAAAATTTAAGTGCAGAAGAGTAAATTGCATGAAACTTAAATTGCAAGAAAGTAAAAGAACTGAATCTTAAAGTACAAGTAATGTAAATGACTGAAACTTAGATTGCAAGAAATGTAAATAGCTAAAGCTTAGAGTGCAAGAAATATAAATTTCTTGAATAGTAAAGGGATGTGAGATGCTGACATGCAGAATTTAACAATAGAAAGTAAAGAAGATTAAGTAAGTGCAGTAGATCTAGACAAAAATGGAGAATTGCAGTGAAGAACAAGACAAAAAGTAAACTTAGCTTAATTGTGTAACTTAGAAAAGAAACTCAAGATCTCAGGGGATCAATGAGACTAGAAAATAAGTCTAGATCTCAATTCCTTCCTTGATCCAACATAGAATAATTTGCAGAAGAAATGTAAATGAAACAGCAAATAAAACTTAGATCAATTCTTAGAACAATTGAGAAGAGAGGTAAAGGATGATTCTCAAACTTAGAATCAATAAAACTCTTCAATCTCGATTCAAATTCCAAGAATAGATAGCAAGGGTTGTAGATGAAATGAAAACGAATACAGAAAGCTAAATTTGATTCTCAATTCTTGGAATTATGCAGAAGAAAACACAAATGAATTGCAGATCAAGGATTGAAATAGAATTCCTTCAATCTCTATCCACAATTCAAAAATAGAAAGTAAGAAATGCAAAAGTAAGAACAAGGAGGAGAGAACTCATCTCTCAATCCCAATTCCCCAATTCAAGCTAAAACTCAAAATAAATGAAAGTTCCAAAAGTGAAAGTAAAAGTTAAAAAGTCCCCTCTAACTTAAACTAAGTCCTATTTATACACTTTCTAATTTTGATCTTCAGAATTTGGAGTGTGCTTTTTCATTTGGTCAAGAGTTGGATCCAAATTGGCCTTTGATTTAAAATTGGAACCATGGAACCACCTCCAGTGGAGCGCTCACTTATGTAAAATAACGTAACGCTCCCTTGCCTTCTTCCTGGGCTCATGCCAAGCCCATATGCATAGCAAAGTAGCGTTCAGTTAATGAAATAACGTAGCACCCTTTGTGTTGGAGTGAAACTCCCACTTCGAGCCTTAGTGAAGCCTTTTTGCTATTTTCCTCATGAAGCAACTAGCGCTCAGTGAAGCAAGTTCACGTAGCGCCCCTTCTTTCCTTCCTCTTGTTCCCCATTTCAAGCCTTGGTGAAGCCATTTTGATCATTTTCCTTGCCAAGCTTTGTAGCGCTCCTTCCTTGCTAGCACAAGGTCCCCATTTCAAACCTTGGTGGATGCATTTTGACTAATTTCCTTTGTGAAACATTGTAGCGCTTAGTTAAGGAAATTAACGTAGCGCCCTTGCATTCCTTATGTAGCGCTTCTTCTTATGCCTCAGGTGCTTGGTTCGAAACTTAGTGACTTCACTCCTTGATGTTGCACCTTGTTTTTCTTTTGGTTGATACACAAAAAAGTTAACTTAGTTAACTGAGCGCCTTTACTTTCTTTGTTTCTTGTAGCGCTTAGTTAAGTGAGTTCACTTAGCGCTATGCCCCTTGCCTCCTTGGTTGATGCGCCACGCTTTTGTTTCCTTGGGTTACGCTTTCCAAAGCATGACCTAAGGTCTAAAACGTGCTCTAACTTCAAAAGCGTGCCAAAAATCCCTTTTTCCACCATTTCTTCACCTACAAGTAATAAAAACAACCAATCAAAGCATCACCAAATTCACAAGGTTTATAAATCATTCAAAAACTAACTAATTCTAGCTTAAACCTCATGATTTAGTGTCAAATTAAGGGTGGTTGATTGATTCAACAAAACCATGCAAATCCACTCCAAATTATTTACTTACAATGCAAGAAAGTGCATAAAACTTAATGAAACAAGTGAAAAATGCTTGAAAAGCTAGCGTAAGATGACTTGTCATCACAACACTAAACTTAAACCTTGCTTGTCCCCAAGCAAGCACTAAACATAAGAGAAAATGAAATGAAACAGAGAAGTATGCATGTCCTTATTTAGCAGATAATTGCACTTGGTTCATAGGATTTTATGCAGACAATGGTAGCTCATTTATTACTTGCTGATAGATAAGAAATATTTTCTTAAAGGTTTAGTAGAGTTGCTGCTATAATCCCTTGCTTTTGCTTGATCCCTTGCTAGCATTTTCTTTCTTTCTTTTGCTCTAGAAAGCTTATTTCTTAATGGAGGCTTGGTGGCAAATATTGCAGCAGTCTTTTGGCTAAATTTTGCTCAACATTTCTTCACCAAAGACATATGGCTCACAATTTCTTCCTAGGAACATTGATACCCAGCATCTCTTTGGATTACTAAATGCTTTGTAACTAGGTTGCTCTTGATGGTGGACTTTTAGTTGGCAATCCCAGATCAGTTGATATAAGTGGCCAAGTTTCAAAATACTCCTCATAACCTACTTGTCCAAGCATATCCCAGTACAAAAACACCACAGGCATATGTCCTAGGGTCCAAGCTATTGGTGTCTAGCCTTATTGTTTGTTTCTTTGCCAATTTCTTGGCTTTTCTTTTTCTTTTTCTTTCTTATTTTTGCTTCATTCTCAAGGGAATTTCATTAGTAACAGACTTTATAGCAGCAAACTGATTCACACTTCAAAGAACATGTTATTATGCAGCTTTTGTTATTTGAGCTAGCCATTAAATCAAACAACTACCACCACTGAATTCTCATTCTAATTTCATTCTAATTCTTGCTTTTCCTCCCTTTTCTTGGTGATTTTTCCCCCTTGACAGTGGGCTGTGTTTTGAAATCTGTCTTCTCAGTGGCTAACACTTCACTTCCTTCTTGTTTTCTCTCATTATTCTGTGCAGTCTTATTCTCCTCTTGTCCTGCCGTGCTGCTTGTCTCTTGCTTTGGAAGGGAACTAATGAGTGTCTTGTTGGTTTCTTCCTTCCACTGCAAGTCTTCTTTGTCAACCTCCAAGCATTTTTCCTTTACATCATTATGCTGTGCTTCTGGGAAGACATTCAGAGTAATGCTTTTCTCATGTACCCTTAGGGTCAGCTCTCCTTGTTCAACATCTATGATGGCTCTTACTGTGGTCAAGAAGGGTCTTCCCAAGATAATAGAGTCACTTCTTTCTTCTCCCAGATCCAGAATCACAAAGTCAGCTGGGAATATGAATGTCCCTACTTGAACCAGGAGATTTTCAATCACTCCTCTGGAAAATACTAATGATTTGTCCATAAGCTCGAGTGACATTTATGTGGGCTTTACTTCCTCTATGCATAGCCTTCTCATCATAGAATAGAGAATTAGATTGATGCTTGCTCCTAGGTCACATAGTGCCTTATCAATGGTTAGACTACCAATAGTACAAGGCAGGAAGAAGCTCCCAAGGTCCTTGAGCTTTGGTGGGAGGCCCCTTTGAATAACAGTACTGCATTCTTCAGTGATCATAATGGTTTCCTTCTCATGCCAGCTTCTTTTTTTGTTAATGAGCTCCTTCAAGAACTTTGCATATAGAGGCATCTGCTCTAATGCCTCGGCAAGTGGGATATTAATCTCCAACTTCTTGAAGACTTCAAGGAACTTAGGGAAGTGTTGATCCTTGGTTTCCTTGTTGAACCTTTGAGGGTATGGCAAGGGGGGTGTGAAAGCCTTCACTGCCTGCTTCTGCCCTTGAGATGATTCCTCCATTACTTGCTTCCCTTTCCTTGGTTCTTGTGGCTGGTCATCCTTCTCTTTAGGCTTCTCTTGATCTTGCTTGCTTAGTACAACTTCATCCTTACTGCTGGCTTCATCATGCTTGCTGCTAGCTTCATCATGCTTGCTGCTAGCTTTGTCATTGTCCATAGGTTTCTTGTTATCTTCTTTGTCATTCACCAAAGTTCTTTCACTCCTTAGTTGAATAGCTTTGCATTCTTCCTTGGGATTTGGAATGGTATCACTTGGGAGTGAGCTTGTTTTCTTTTCAATCATTGCTTGTTTGGACAGTTGTCCAATTTGCCTCTCTAAGTTTCTCATTGAAGCCTCATGATTCTTGCTTGTCAGTTCCTGATGCTTCATCATTTTTTCCATAAGTATCTCCAGGTTTGAGATTCTTTGAGTATCTTGTGATGTTTGTGGCTAGTTGTGAGATGTTGAAGGTGGATGATAGGTGTTTTAGTTAGTGGTTGGGTTATTGGGTGGATAGTAGCTAGAATTTGGGTAGTTGTTTTGGAGTTTTCTATATGGACTGGGGTTAGTGTTTTGCTGGTTGTTGTTGTTTGTGTTTCTTGAGTTGTTATGGTTTGAATTTCTTTGCCATGGCTGCTGGTTTTGAGTGTGGTTGTCTCCCCATCTTAGGTTTGAATGGTTCTTCTAGGATGGATTGTAGGTGTCACTATAAACCTCATTTTGGCCTGAACACATATTGAATTTGTTCCTGCTGTTGATCTTCTTGGTTTTCTTTATTTTGCCCCCATGTGGGTGATGGTTGGCTTGTATTTACTGCTGCAACTTGGAGGCTATCAATCCTTTTAGCCATTTGCTCAAATTGTTGCTGGATTTGCTGCTGCATCACCTTGTGTTGAGCTAAGATTGTGTCCACACCTTCCAACTCCATGACTCCTTTCCTTTGGGCTGGTTGGCGTTGCCTTTGATGAGCAAAGAAATATTGATTGTTTGCCACCATATCAATGAGGTTTTGAGCCTCCTCTGCTGTCTTCATTAATTACAACGAGCCTCCTGCTGAATGATCTAGTGCTTCCTGAGCCTTCAATGTTAATCCTTCATAGTTTGGACCTCTGTCTTGAGCCTGATGATCCTTTGAGGTGGGTAGAACTTGGCTAGGAACTTATTCACTAGATCCTCCCAGCTAATGATGCTTCCTTGTGGGAAGGCTTCAAGCCATTGAGCAGCCTTGTCCCTCAATGAAAATGGAAATAGCAACAGTTTGTATATGTCTGGATGCACACCATTGGACTTCACTGTATCACAGATCCTCAAGAAGGTAGATAGATGCTGGTTTGGATCTTCTATTGGACTTTCTCCATAGGAGCAGTTGTTTTGTACCAGTGTGATGAGTTGGGACTTCAATTCAAAGTTGTTTGCATTGACATTTGGGGTAAGGATGCTACTCCCACAATGCCTTGGATTAGCAAATGTATATGAAGCCAAAACTCTCTTTTGTGGTTGACCATTGTTGTTGGCCACTCCCACTGCTGGATTTGTTAGATTTGTTGAGTGTTCCTCCATTTCTTGAAATTCTTCTTCAAAAGGTTCTTCTTCTCCAACAATTCATTTCCCTCTTGCTTCTCTTCTTATCCTTCGAAGAGTTCTTTCATCAGCCTCACAGAAGGTAGGGATCTCTCTCCTTACTTCTATCATACAAAAGCAAGAAACAAACAGACAAAGTACCAGAAAATAATTCACTCTATAGATAAAGCAAAGTTAGTGTTAGCTTAATAAAAAATTCAAATATTTAATGTGCTTGTTAAAAACAAAGAAAGTAAACAAAAATAGAGAAAAAGTGCTTAATCTAGACCACCACCTTACTTAATCATTGTCAATCTAGATCAATCCCCGGCAACGGCGCCAAAAACTTGATGGGTTGAAATCTGATTCCAACACCTAAACTCACCGGCAAGTTTACCGGGTCGCATCAAGTAGTAATTACTCACGAGAGTGAGCTCAATCTCATAGGGATTGATGGATTGAGCAATTTTAGTTAGATGGTTGATTTAGTTAAGCAGACAGTTGATGATTTGAGTGAATTGTAACCAACAGAAGCTAAATTACATGAAACTAAAAGGGAGAGGGAGAATTGATAGAAAATTTAAGTGCAGAAGAGTAAATTGCATGAAACTTAAATTGCAAGAAAGTAAAAGAGCTGAATCTTAAAGTGCAAGTAATGTAAATGACTGAAACTTAGATTGCAAGAAATGTAAATAGCTGAAGCTTAGAGTGCAAGAAATATAAATTACTTGAATAGTAAAGGGATGTGAGATGCTGACATGCAGAATTTAACAATAGAAAGTAAAGAAGATTAAGTAAGTGCGGTAGATCTAGACAGAAATAGAGAATTTCAGTGAAGAACAAGACAGAAAGTAAACTCAGCTTAATTGTGTAACATAGAAAAGAAACTCAAGATCTCAGGGGATCAATGAGACTAGAAAACAAGTCTAGATCTCAATTCCTTCCTTGATCCAACATAGAATAATTTGCAGAAGAAATGTAAATGAAACAGCAAATAAAACTTAGATCCAATTCTTAGAACAATTGAGAAGAGAGGTAAAGAATGATTCTCAAACTTAAAATCAATAAAACTCTTCAATCTCGATTCAAATTCCAAGAACAGATAGCAAGGGTTGCAGATGAAATCAAAACGAAGACAGAAAGCTAAATTTGATTCTCAATTCTTGGAATTATGCAGAAGAAAACACAAATGAATTGCAGATCAAGGATTAAAACAGAATTTCTTCAATCTCTATCCATAATTCAAAAACAGAAAGTAAGAAATGCAAAAGTAAGAACAAGGAGGAGAGAACTCAGCTCTCAATCCCAATTCCCCAATTCAAGCTAAAACTCAAAATAAATGAAAGTTCCAAAAGTGAAAGTAAAAGTTAAAAAGTCCCCTCTAACTTAAACTAAGTCCTATTTATACGCTTTCTAATTTTGATCTTCAGAATTTGGAGTGGGCTTTTTCATTTGGTCAAGATTTGGATCCAAATTGGCCTTTGATTTAAAATTGGAACCATGGAACCACCTCCAGTGGAGCGCTCACTTATGTAAAATAATGTAACGCTCCCTTGCCTTCTTCCTGGGCTCATGCCAAGCCCATATGCATAGCAAAGTAGCGCTCAGTTAATGAAAATAACGTAGCGCCCTTTGTGTTGGAGTGAAATTCCCACTTCGAGCCTCGGTGAAGCCTTTTTGCTATTTTCCTCATGAAGCAACTAGCGCTCAGTGAAGCAAGTTCACATAGCGCCCCTTCTTTCCTTCCTCTTGTTCCCTATTTCCAGCCTTGGTGAAGCCATTTTGATCATTTTCCTTGCCAAGCTTTGTAGCGCTCCTTCCTTGCTAGCACAAGGTCCCCATTTCGAACCTTGGTGGATGCATTTTGGCTAATTTCCTTTGTGAAACATTGTAGCGCTCAGTTAAGGAAATTAACGTAGCGCCCTTGCATTCCTTATGTAGCGCTTCTTCTTATGCCTCAGGTGCTTGGTTCGAAACTTAGTGACTTCACTCCTTGATGTTGCACCCAGTTTTTCTTTTGGTTGATGCATGAAAAAGTTAACTTAGTTAACTGAGCGCCCTTGCTTTCTTTGTTTCTTGTAGCGCTCAGTTAAGTGAGTTCACTTAGCGCTATGCCCCTTGCCTCCTTGGTTGATGCGCCACGCTTTTGTTTCCTTGGGTTACGCTTTCAAAGCGTGACCTAAGGTCTAAAGCGTGCTCTAACTTCAAAAGCGTGCCAAAAATCCCTTTTTCCACAATTTCTTCACCTACAAGTAATCAAAACAACCAATCAAAGCATCACCAAATTCACAAGGTTTATAAATCATTCAAAAACTAACTAATTCTAGCTTAAACATCATGAATTAGTGTCAAATAAAGGGTGGTTGATTGATTCAACAAAACCATGCAAATTCATTCCAAATTATTTACTTACAATGCAAGAAAGTGTATAAAACCTAATGAAACAAGTGAAAAATGCTTGAAAAGCTAGCATAAGATGACTTGTCATCAACGCATTCACTGCCTGATCTGAGCTTAGCCGCATTTGATCCTAAAATTAAAAGAACTATTTCACGTATTAGGCGAGCTCGACGTCGGTTAGCCTCTGAGGGTGGTGAAGTGATTGTTATCGATTCACCAGTCTCATCTGAGGGCGAATCTGAACCGCCATCTGAGAGCGAAACAAGCTCCTTTACTACTGATTCAGTTAATTCATGTGCAGATAGAATGGCAGCACCTAGGAGGATTACTCTCCAGGAAGCTGGAGCCCCAGATTTTACAATGCAGCCGTATCAAGTGCATCATCCAACTCTGGCTGCAGATTTTGAACTGAAGACTGCACTAATCAACTTGATGCCCAAGTTTCATGGCTTACCTGCTCAGGAGCCCATCAAGCACCTCAGGAATTTTCAGACAGCCTGTTCTACTGTTAGGCGTCAGGGTGCGAATGAAACTTCTATTTTGTTAACTGCCTTCCCGTTTTCTCTTGAGGGAAAGGCGAGGGAGTGGTACTACTCCCAACCTGAAGCAACTGTTACTAACTGGGATACGCTTAGGAGAGAATTTCTGAAAAAATACTTTCCAGCTGAAGTTACGGATAGATTGAGAAAAGAGATCTCATGCATTGTTTAAGGTGAATCAGAAACTCTCTATGAGTACTGGGAGCGTTTTAAGAACCTTCTAGACGCATGCCCCCATCACATGATTGACAGGCTAGTGTTAATCAGCTATTTCACTCAAGGCATGAAGCCTCGGGATAAGACTACACTAGATGGTGCTAGTAATGGTTCTCTGAAGAAGTAGAAGACCGCAGATGAAGCATGAAAACTAATCAATGACTTAGCTGAGTCCACCAGGAATCACAGGCACAGGAATAGCCACTCAAAAGCCATTGCAGAAGTTTCCTCTAGTACTGAGACTTCTGCTCTTACACAGAGTATATGTGAAATGACCAACCTACTGAAGCAATTACAGTTGAATCAACAACAACAAGCTCAGCCTTCCCCACCACAGCAAAGCCAACAGTTAGTTTCCTAAAGAGTATGCGGCATATGTGCTGATTATAGTCATTATACTGATGAATGCCGGCAGCTCCAACAAGAAGACAACACTGTGGCAGCTACTCATAACTTCTATGACCGCCCGAATCAAGGATACAATCAACAAGGCGGCAACTACAACCAAGGTAGAAACTACAACCAAGGATGGCAGGACAACTCCAACCAAGGTTGGAGAGATAATTCCAACCATGGCTGGAGGGACAACTACAACAGAGGAGGCAGAGACAACCAAGGAAATCAGAGGTGGAATAACAACAGACAGCAGAATCAGAACCAACCTTATAGAGCTCCTCACTTAAGACAATCACAAGGACCCCAGCATAACCAACAACAAGTCCCTCAGATCACTTATCCCACTTCCTCATCAAATGACGAGATGCTTCGTTTCCTTGCACAAGGACAACAAGACATGCAGACTACAATGAACTCTACTTTAAACGGTCTGAATGCCACTTTACAAGCTCTCGCCGCCTGGATAGACTCATTACCTACTTCCACTAACCAACCTTTAAGCTCTAGTGGAATTCCTTCTCAACCCTTACCTAACCCCAAGGGTGGCATCAATGCCATCACTTTGAGGTCCGGAACCACACTGCCAGAGAGGAATCAGGAGGAGCCAAGCCCAATAGAACACGCCCCAATTGAAGACTCAGTGAACGCGGAAGATGCTGAAATGGAAGATGCTGAAGAGGAAGATGAAGTACAAGACAAGGTTGAAGAAGAAGTATCTCAGCTAAGGAATGGAGCACCCAAGGATGCAGAGGCTGTAAGTGGCGCGATTCCTATCCCATTTTCACACTTTGCAAGGAAGTCCAGAAAGCAGATGGAACTTGATCCCAAAATGGTAGAAATTTTCAAAAAGGTTGAGGTAACTGTTCCCCTTTTTTATGTTATTCATCAAGTACCTAAATATGCAAAATTTCTGAAAGATTTATGCATTCATAAAGAGAAAATTAATGAATTAGAAACTATCCATTTATGTAGTTCTATATCTGCTTTAATGGGAGGTATACCTGAAAAATATAGTGATCCAGGTCCATGCATGATTAACTGTACCATTGGAGGTGTAATATTTTCTGATTGCATGTGTGACTTAGGAGCGTGTGTTAGTATAATGCCATTGTCTATATATGATACTTTACAGCTCCCTCCCTTAAAAAGGTCGGTAGCTCATTTTGTGTTAGCAGATAAAAGCATTATTACAGTAGTTGAAATTGCTGAAGATGTATTAGTGAGCATTAAGGGGCTCACATTTTCCATTGACTTCTATATCCTGGAAATTCCCCCTAATGACTCAGGAAGACCATCATCAATCCTGCTTGGAAAACCATTCCTGAAAACCTCAAAGTTCAAGCTGGATGCATTCTCAGGAACTTACTCCTTTGAGATAGATGGCAGAACTGTGAGTTTCAGTTTAAATGAAGCTATGAAGCATCCTCTGGAAGATCATTCTATCTTTCAGTGCAACATCATTGATGAAATTGTAGCTGAAATTCATCAAGAAGAAGTAGAAGAGAAGCACATGGAGCAAGGTCCAAGTGTGGGGACACCATCCGAACATAATGAATACACTTTACCATTATCACTAGCCCCAGATGATCCAGAGCCCAGCCAATAGTAGAAATTAGAATTGAAGCCCCTTCCTCCATACCTCAAGTATGCTTACCTTGAGGACAATCAGAAGTTTCCAGTTATCATTGCAAGATAACTCACTTTCCAACAGGAAGAGCAACTGCTCAGTGTGTTGAGAAAGCACAAGAAAGCAATTGGGTGGAGTTTGGCAAGGCATCAGCCCTCAAGTTTGTGAGCACAGAATATATTTAGAAGAGGACTCAAAGCCTATCCATCAACCCCAAAGAAGATTGAATCCCACCATCTTAGAAGTTGTCAAGAAAGAAGTGACCAGGCTACTTGAAGCAGATATCATTTACCCCATCTCAGACAGTGAATAGGTAAGTCCAGTACAAGTGGTGCCCAAGAAGTCTGGAGTCACAACAGCAAAGAATGAGCATGGAGAGCTCCTGACAACTAGAGTACAGAATTTATGGAGGGTTTGCATTGACTATAGGCGTCTCAACCAAGCTACTCGCAAGGATCACTACCCCTTGCCATTCATTGATCAAATGCTCGATCGCCTGTCAGGTAAATCCCATTATTGCTTTTTAGATGGTTATACAGGCTACTTTCAAATTCATATAGCTCCTGAAGATTAGGAAAAGACCACTTTTACATGACCCTTTGGAATGTATGCATATAAAAGGATGCCTTTTGGCTTATGTAATGCACCTGCTACTTTCCAAAGATGCATGATGAGTATCTTCTCAGATCTTATTGAGAACTGTATGGAAGTATTTATGGATGATTTTAGCGTATATGGTGATTCATTTGACCTCTGCTTGGATAGTTTAGCTAGAGTATTAGACAGGTGTGTTAGTTCAAACCTTGTATTGAATTTTGAAAAATGTCATTTAATGGTAAAACAAGGGATTGTTCTAGGACACATTGTCTCTAAACTGGTATTTCAGTAGATCCAGCAAAGGTAGATGTCATTTCTAGTTTACCTTACCCCTCCTCCATGAGGGAAGTCCGTTCGTTCCTAGGCCATGCAGGTTTTTACAGGAGATTCATTAAGGACTTCAGTAAGGTAGCATTACCTTTATCCAGACTGATACAGAAAGATATTGAGTTCGAGTTCAGTGAGGATTGTATACAAGCGTTTGATAAGATAAAGATCGCCCTGACTCAAGCTCCGATTGTGAGAGGACCAGACTGGAGCCAGCCATTTGAGATTATGTGTGATGCCTCCAACCATGCAGTAAGAGCGGCGATGGCTCAGCGTGAAGGTAAGGATCCTTTCGTAATTGCTTATGCGTCTAAAACCTTAGACGCTGCTCAGTCTAATTACACTACTACTGAAAAAGAGCTTCTTGCTATTGTTTTTGCTCTGGATAAATTCCGAGCCTATTTACTTGGTACTAAGGTAGTAGTGTACTCGGACCATGCAGCTCTAAAATATTTATTAGCTAAAAAATAGTCCAAACCAAGGTTGATACGTTGGATACTACTGTTGCAAGAATTTGATTTAGAAATTAAGGATAGGAGTGGTAACCAGAATTTAGTAGCAGACCACTTGAGTCGCCTTGAGCACATTAAGGATGACTCCACTCCTATAAATGATGCTTTTCCATTTGATAGCTTGCATGCAGTATCTGAAGTAGTTCATTGGTATGCACCTGTAGCTAATTATCTAGTTAGTCATACTTTCCCTCCCGATTTTACTAAGCATCAAAGGGACAAGCTGAAAAGTGAGTCTAAATATTATATATGGGATGACCCATATCTATGGAGGTGTGGTGCTGACCAAGTAATTAGTAGGTGTGTGCCTCAAACAGAATTCCAGTCCATTTTAGAGGCCTGCCACTCTTCTGAGAGTGGAGGACATTTTGGCCCTCAAAGAACAGCTAGAAAATTTTTAGACTGTGCATTCTGGTGGCCTACTTATTTTAAAGATGTTGCTGAATTTTGTAAATCTTGTTCCCCATGCCAAAGATTTGGTAATATATCCAAGAGGGATGAGATGCCTCAACAGATTATGCTTTTCTGTGAAATTTTTGACGTTTGGGGCATTGACTTCATGGGTCCATTTTCAAACTCTAATGGTTACCTTTATATATTGTTAGCCGTAGATTATGTTTCTAAATGGGTGGAAGCAATTCCTACCCATACTGATGATGCTAACACTATTGTTTCCTTTGTTAGAAACCATATTATCTGTCGCTTTGGATCACCACAAGCAATCGTGAGCGATCAAGGCACTCATTTTTGTAACATGAGACTAACATGATTACTGAAGAAGCATGGGATCGTTCACAAAGTAGCAACAGCATATCATCCCCAGACCAATGGACAAGCAGAAGTGTCTAACAGAGAAATCAAACGCATTCTGGAGAAGATAGTAAAGCCTCATAGGAAAGACTGGAGTACCAGGCTACAATATGCACTCTGGGCATATAGAACAGCATACAAAACACCCATTGGGATGAGCCCCTTCCGCTTGGTATACGGAAAGGCTTGCCACCTTCCAGTAGAGGTGGAACACAAGGCTTTCTGGGCTGTGAGGGAGTGCAACATAAATTTTGAAGAAGCTAGTGCTGAAAGAAACTGCAACTAGCAGAACTGGAGAACCTTCGCCTAGAAGCATATGACAACTCCAGGCGATACAAGGAGAAGATGAAGGCTGTCCATGACAAGCACATAAAAAGGAGAGAGTTCAGACCAGAGGAGTTAGTTCTTCTTTATAACTCCAGACTGAGGCTTATGCCAGGCAAACTAAGATCAAGATGGGAAGGTCCTTATAGAGTAGAAAAGGCAGAGCCATACAGAGTTTTTCACCTGCGTCATCCTTCTAGCTCCAAATTCCTAAAAGTCAATGGACACCGCCTAAAGCTTTATCATGGAGAAAAGATGAAGGATCATAAAGAGCTAGAGGTTTTCTTCTTGGAAGACCCACCAACAGAAGCAGAATGAGCCTGAAGACCGTCCAACTTAAGGACGTAAAAGCAAAGTGCTAGGTGGGAGACAGCCCACCATGGTATGATCGTTCCGTTTCAGTCTTAGTTTTAGTTTACTTTATTCTATTTTTGTTTTTGTTAATGACTCTTCTCATAATCTCTGCATATAGCTGCATATAGCCTGCATTTGCATTCTGTATATATATATATATATAAGCAAGCACGCGTCGTGCAAGCGTCGCTGACGCGTCCGCGTCATAGGTGCTTTCACAAAAAGAAGCAGAGAGTTACGCGAGAGTGTGGCTGAAGGCGTGCCTAAGGCACAAAACACGCCCACGCGTACGCGTCCCTGACGCGTCCGCGTCAAATTACAAAAAAGCCTTCCACGCGAGCGCGTCACTCACGTGTACGCGTGACCCTGCGAACTCGACGTAAATGGGTATATGGCAGCAAGTTATGATGGAGTGGGGCCGGAATGGTGCTGGAAGCACAAGCCCTACCACGCGTGCCCCACGCGGCCGTGTCGTTTTTCAAAATATGGTCATTCACGCGTGCGCGTCACCCACGCGCATGTGTCACCCAAAATTTTGGCAATATGCATATAAAACAGAGAGTTGTGCATACGCGAGGCTGCACTCGCGCCAATCGCACAAATCAAACTACGCGAACGCGTGACCCACGCGTCCGCGTCACCTGCGACGCACAGCTTATCCAAATTAGCACCAGATATCTTATCTTTTCTTCCCCAAATCCAAATCTTTTCTTTTCCCTTCTTATTTCTTTCTTCTCCCTTCTCCCTTCTTTATTCCTTCTTATTTTTTTTACCTTTCCCCCTTATTTTTCACATCCATTAACAAGGTTTTTTTCTTTCTTTCTTCACTTTTCACTTTTCACTTTTCCATTATTTTTATTTATGTTCTTTTCTTTTTCATTTTACTTTCATTATCTATATTTTATTTTTCTTTTTCTTTTTCTTTTAATATTCTTTTAATTGGTGTTAGAAATTTAATTGGATAATTGTTTTCTTCTATATTTTGCTTGTGAGTATATTAAGGAATTGTTTGACAATTAATATTAGTTCTTAAAGGGTTGTTTGCATGTTCAATTTAATATTTTCCATAACATCTTTATCATGCATGCTATATGTTTGTGAAAAAGCCCGTATGGCATTTCACATTATTTTAAATTATTCTATTCTACTACTCTAAATGCTGGTTGTTTTTCACAAAAACCCCTTTTATATTTTATTGATTAAATATAATTGTCAATACAAACAGATTGTTAGTTTGAAAGAGTTGATAATCAAACTTGGACATTTAATGCTTGATCTATGCTACTCATGCCTTTGCCGGCATGCCAATAAACATCTTGGATCTACTCGCCATCACATGCACTTGCTATATTTCCATTGATGAACTTTTCACATGTAGTCATGACCATGTGTTAACGACATCCCTCTTTACTGTGCATTGATTATCACCTATACCATCCTCTTCCTTGCTCGAACCCTTAAGCTTTACATGTACTTACTTTTTTTCCCTTTTCAGGATGGCCACCAAGAAGGGCAAAGAGAAAGCTACTTCCAAACAACCGGCAAGGAAAGGAACAAAAAGAGCACTAGTGGCAGAGCCATCTTCAACAGCAGTAAAGCCTTCAACAAAGCGAATCAAGAGGATCATCAAGGTCGATGAAAAAGAGAAAGCCTTTTGGTGCACGAAAATTAATTCACACTATGTAATTCCGCACAACTAACCAGCAAGTGCACTGGGTCGTCCAAGTAATACCTTACGTGAGTAAGGGTCGATCCCACGGAGATTGTTGGCTTGAAGCAAGCTATGGTTATCTTGCAACTCTTAGTCAGGATATTAATTAGTGGCTATCAATTGACTTGCAAATGAATAAGAGAGCATGAATTAAAGGTTACTTGTTATGCAGTAGATGAGAATATGTTGGAGTTTTGGAGATGCTTTGCCTTTTGAATCTCTGCCTTCTCTCTATCTTCTTCTTCACGCACGCACGTCCCTCCTATGGCAAGCTGTGTGTTGGAGGATCACCGTTGTCAATGGCTACCATCCTTCCTCTCAGTGAAAATGGTCCAGGTGCACTGTCACCGCACGACTAATCATCTGTAGGTTCTCGATCATACCGGAATAGGATTCACTATCCTTTTGCGTCTGTCACTACGCCCAGCACTCGCGAGTTTGAAACTCGTCACAGTCATCCAATCCCAGAATCCTACTAGGAATACCACAGACAAGGTTTAGACTTTTCGGATTCTCAAGGATGCTGCCAATGGATTCTAGCTTATACCACGGAGATTTCGATTAAGGAATCTAAGAGATACTCATTCAATCTAATGTAGAACGGAGGTGGTTGTCAGGCACACGTTCATAGGTTGAGAATGGTGATGAGTGTCACGGATCATCACATTCATCATAATAAGGCGCAAATGAATATCTTAGATAGGAACAAACATGATTGAATAGAAAACAGAAATACTGGCATTAACTCATCGAGGCACAGCAGAGCTCCTCACCCCCAACAATGGAGTTTAGAGACTCATGCCATTAAAAGGTACAAAGTTTAGATCTAAAATGTCATGAGATACAAAATAAATCTCTAAAAGTTGTTTAAATACTAAACTAGTAACCTAGGTTTACAGAAAATGAGTAAACTATGATAGATGGTGCAGAAATCCACTTCTGGGACCCACTTGGTGTGTGCTGGGGCTGAGACTAAAGCTTCTCACGTGCATAGGGCTGTTTTGGGCGTTCAACGCCAGCTTTGGATCCAATTCTGGCGTTGAACTCCAACTCCTAACTTGTTTCTGGCGCTGGACGCCAGACAGTAGCATGGAACTGGCGTTGAATGCCAGTTTATGTCATCTATCCTTGAGCAAAGTATGGACTATTATATATTGTTGGAAAGACCTGGATGTCTACTTTCCAACGCAATTGGAAGCGCGCCATTTGGAGTTCTGTAGCTCCAGAAAATCCACTTTGAGTGAAGGGAGGTCAGAATCCAACAGCATCAGCAGTCCTTTTTCAGCCTGAATCAGATTTTTGCTCAGCTCCCTCGATTTCAGCCAGAAAATACCTGAAATCACAGAAAAATACACAAACTCATAGTAAAGTTCAGAAATATGAATTTTGCCTAAAAGCTACTGAAAATAAACTAAAAACTAACTAAAACACACTAAAAACTATATGAAATTAACCCCAAAAAGCGTATAAAATATCCGCTCATCACCTTTCCAGCAAAGGACATTGCGCGGTTCACTAACCGCTACTGTGAGCAGATGTTCCCCATCCTGGCTAAGAGGAACTATAACAATGAGCACCTTCTCATTCTTCTGACCCACATTATTGAATTTGTTGAGCCCCGCATTGAGCGAAGACAATGGGGATTCATATGGAGACAGCCACGGCAAGTTAATCTATCATGGGTAGTTGAATTCTACTCCAATTTTCTCATGCCAACCATGCCGTCTGTCTATGTTCGTCAGAAGCAAGTTCCCATAACTGAAGAGGCCATTCAAAGAGCTTTAGATCTTCCCCCTGCACCAGAAGGATTAGACGCATTCCAAAAAGCCTCATTCAAGCGCCAGACATATCAATTTGATTGGGACGCCGTTCTCAGAGTAATAGCATAACCTAGCAGCAGATGGATCTATGAATACCATCGATCTCGACCTAAGAGCATATTGGCTTCAGCACTCACCTTGGAGGCTCGAGTATGGGTACAGATTATGTCCCATTACGTCTTTCCGAGTACTCACGAGTCCTCCTTCACTGCAGACATGGATGTTCTACTCTGGTGTATCCTTACAGACCAGCACCTCAATTTACCAAGACACATTCGGCATGCTATGGGACACGTACAGATTACGGGTAACCTACCTTTTTCCGCCTTGGTTTCAGATCTAGTCTCAGCAACCGAAGTATCCTACAGAGTTGGGGACACCAAGGCCATAATCCTACGGGATGATCAGATAATCCCTAACGGAAAATATATCAGACCTCTAGCAGCCACTGCTAGCCGGCTTGCAGAATTGGCCGAAGATATTCCTTCTGCTTCCACATCACAAGCACCTTCAACAAACCAACTGCTCCATCAGATACTTGAGAGGCTAGACCGGCTTGACCGGAAAGGAAAGCAAAGGGAGCGCCGTAACAAGCGCCGATTTACATACCTCAAGGAGCTGCTTGTTGGTAACCACCCACCTGAAAAAGAACCAAACACCCCGGACTCTACTTCATTTACCAGCACAGGGAGCCATGACGGTCCCGATTGTGGAGATGCTGCTACCAGCCCCCCGTTGTTCCTGACTGATGGCACCGAGGACGGTACCAAGCTTTAAGTGTGGGGAGGTCGGTCAGTACCTGACTTCCGAAGGTAATTTCTCTTCCTTAACACCAATAGAATAGATATTTATTTATTTTTCTTTTGTTTAGGATAGGATAAATTGTATAGTTATAGGTTATTTGCATGCATGTTCTAATTGGTTGAAAATCAATAAGTTTCTTTTTAAGACCCTATTTTTGAAAAATTTCACTAATTTAAATCAAAACTTTTGTGTTAAACTTGTTTGGAAGTTGTATTTGGAACATAGTTAAAAGTTAGAACACACAACCTGTGAGATTTGAGCTTAATTACATGGTTACATTATTTAACCATAAAAATTTTATTCTTGTGTGTTTGCTTCTCTATGATTGTAATATATATTTTGTTCCATCCTATATGTCCAATATTTAATGTGTTATATGCATGCATATGATTGAGGCCATTATTTTATTAACTCAGTTATCCCAAATAGCCTACCCTTTCAATCACCTTTGTTAGCCAATTTGAGCCTTTTAAATCCCCTTTATTCTATATTTTACCACATCACTAGCCTTAAGCGAAAAAATAAGTAAAACCCCAAATTGAATCTTTAGTAAGCTTAAGATAGAAATTGTGTGTCAATTAAGTGTGAAAAACTGTGGGAACATGGGTTAACAAAGGAATGTGTTATGTTTTTACAATTGATAAAATGATTAGGAATTTGGGTACCTACTCATGTGAAACTAGAAAAATTATAAATCCATGTGCATTGATAAGCTATGTTTACTATTACTTTTACTAAAAAAAATCAAAAAATATTCAAATAAATAAGTAATTATATAAATGAATAAGGGGACAAAATTACCCCAAAGTTAAGTTCAATAAAAAAATCAATGCATATGTGATACAAGTTAAGAGAAAAGTTGATGCATGAGTATGTAATACAAAATTGGGAAAATTTTGGGTAGCTAGGCATGATTTAAGAAGAATATAGAGTATGTATAGGTAAGAGCTTAGGTTAATCAAGGATTCAATTTATAGCTCACTTAGCCATATATATACCCTTACCTTTACCTTGGCCCCATTACAACCTTGAAAAGACCTCATGATGTTTGCATTGGTACATTAAATACTTGTTGATTGGTTAGGTAAAGAACAAGGTTTAGAAAGAATGATTAGAGAAGAATAGAGTGAATTACCCTATACACAAGAGTGACTAGAGTGCACATACACCATTAGTGAGGGTTCAATGCTTAATTCTATGTTCCCTGCTTTCATGAGCTGTCTTCCCACAAGTTTACTTATTTTTACTGTATAATTTGAATTAGTGGAATTTGATTTATTTTTGTCTTGAAGAACTTATTTATTTTTAACTAAGTAGGCAAAAATCATTTTATCATATAGTCACATTCATAGGTTGCATTGCATTGCATTGCATGAGTCTTACTTTTCCCTACTCATATATTTTATCTCCTTAAGCTAAGCATGAGGACGTGCTAATGTTTAAGTGTGGGGAGGTTGATAAACCACTATTTTATGGTTTATCTTGTGTTTAATTGAGTGGTTTCATCAAGTCTTCACCCACTTATTCATACTAATTGCATGATTTTATAATCCCTTCCTAGTTTTGTTCTATGGTTGAAAACTTGCTTCCTAGAGATCTTTAATTAGTATATTTTAATTCTCCTTTATACCATTCGATGCCGTGATCCGTGTGTTAAGTGTTTCAGGCTTTATAGGGCAGGAATGACTTAGAAAATGGAGAGGAAGCTTGCAAAAATGGAAGGAACACAAGAAACTAAGGATATGACCAGCGAGCATCGACGCGCATGCATGGCTCACGCGTGCGCGCAACATGGAGAAAATTGCAGCGACGCGTGCACGTGCTTGACGCGTACGCACGGATTGGAGTTTGCATGAATGACACCCACGCGTGGACGACGCGTACACGTGACAAGGAAAAACGCCAAATGACGTGCATACGTGACTGATGCGTACGCGTGACCTGCGCGATCTGCAGAATTAACAAAAAACACTGGGGGCGATTTTGGGCCGCATTTTGACCCAGTTTTCGTCCCAGAAACACAGAATAAAACCAGGAAACATGCAGAGACTCAACACATATACAGAGACACATTAACATATTCCCATTAGGACAGTTTTATATTTTCTTTACATTCATAGTTTATTAGTTTTATGCTTTTGCTTTGGAGATTGAAGAGTCATTACCTCCGTTGAAGACATTATTCTAGTTTGTTTTCTTATTTACTCTTTTATTTATTCCATATTCTTAATTCTTGTTTAGAGTGGTAATTGGATTATTTTCATGGATTGTTAGTGCAAATGATTACTTTTATTTTTAATTAATTTTGAATCCCTGTTTTTATTTAATTTATCATGTCTTCTTCTTATATTTCTATGAGCGTTATATTCATGTCAATGGAGTAGATCTCCTACTTGACATGGGGGTTGATTAAAAGGAGACACTTGAGTTGGAAGGCTTAAGTGCTGATTAAACTTGAAGTTGTTGGCTAGTTCTGTATTTACTAACGCTAGACCTTCCCAAGGGAGAGGACTAGGATTTGCGAATAAGAGTTAGCTCAATCACTTGACTTTTCTTTATTTAGTAAGGGTTAACTAAGTGAAAACAACAACCTTTTTGATACTACACTTAAGAGATCCCAACAAGGATAGAACTTCCAATTAATCATTCCCCCAGTCAAGGCTTTTTATCTAGAATATTAATAATCATTCTTAGTTTTTATTGCTTTAATTTACAATTATTTAATTACTCATTATTCAACTCTCAAACTCTATTGAAAACTCCTAATTAATAAATTAGCATCCTTCCTTGCAACTTGTTGGGAGACGACCTGGGACTCATACTCCCAGTATTTTTATTCTAAATTTTTGTGACACCTTTCTAAATTGGTGAGGTGGATTTTAGCTGGTTAAGGGCTATACTCACAACGCTGTTCTTACATTACAATCTCTTGATTGGCCTAACTTCCATCACGCACCAGCAGACCCAAGCAAATGCGAACAAATACAATATGATGCATGCCTATTCTTAAACAGGCCATGAGCTCACGTGCCGGTTGGTTGCTCACACCTGATAACATCTCTGAGATAGGCATTAGTATCACCGTCCCTGCCTCAAAAAACATCCCCTCCATGAGCGTTACATACCGCCGTCCTCATGAGGGATCATTCATCCAGTCTCCAGTGAGCATTACGTATCGTCGTCCTCGCCAGAGCCGTACTCACAGTCTCGCGTGGGCGTTACGTATCGCCATCCCCACCGAGTTGTACTCTTTGTTTCAAGTGGGCATTACGTTTCACCATCCCTACTTTGAGGTTCGTCCCCTCCATGAATGTTATGTATCATCGTCCTCATGGGGAACCTTCCTTTAGGTCTTAAATGGGCATTATGTATCGCCATTCTCACTGAGCCTCACGCGCATTATCTCAAGTGAGTGTTACGTATCGCCATCCTTACGAGATTGTGCCAAACATCAAATCTCAACCACAATCACAACACAAGAGAGGGAATCATTCATCCTCAACTTGTCTATCACATCAAGAGAGGGAATCCTTCATCCTCAACATGCCTAATCCGAAAACGGGACAACGCCACCGTCCCCTCACCATGGGAGGGACAAACGAGCATCCCTACAATATCAATCATAATCATACCCAAGCATAATCAAGACCACAATCAAATCCTTATTAATCATAAATATGCAAGCAGGACAAACCTTCGTCCTTGTCAAAAATAGATATCCAATCAACAAACAAGTGGGATTCCACCTAGACCTTGCCAATCCAGCCATTTAGGCCACAATCAGTCAATATCAACATCTTTTAGTAATATCATAAGTTATTAAACTCATTAACCTCAATTCAATATCAACTCATCAAATCTTAAGTTCATTAACCCCGATTTGCTATCAATTCATCAATTCCATTATTTCATGAGCGGGATAATGCCACCGTCCTCACCGCAAGCAGGACGAACTACCATTCCCGCAACTATATCATCCGGTTAACCAAGCGTTTATCCGAGAATAATTCAATTTAATTAATTATAATCCTCCTCATTGTATTCAAAGCTTATGAATTGGTGATTCGACTTCACACGGGGGTAAAAAAGGGTTATAAACATGTTGGGAAGGTTAAGTAGTTCAAAAACAGCATTTTCAGAAAATCAGCACAGTCGTGCGTACACATGCCTTGTGCGTACACACAATTCAATTCGGGTTGCACATCATGCGTACGCGCGTTTTCACTTCTGTTTTAAATTCATGCGTACACATGCTCTGTACGTACGCGCAAATCCCCAATTCTACATAATTTTAGTGTTTCAATTTTAAAGCTTAGTTTTCAAACCTTCATAACTTTTGCACTCTGAATGCCAAATTATGGCCTGTCGAATTTAGTCAAAAACTCATTTTTACCAAAATCTGCATAAAGTCATTTTGACTACTTCTCAATTTCTTTCCTTTTGAAAACCAAAACCCTTCTTTCCATTTCAAAGCCACCACCCAAATCATAAATAATACGCTCAACACCATTTCATTTATTAACTTTTATTCTCAATAAGTTTTTCCCATTCCAACACCTTTAATTATCCAAAATTCAAATATTAATCACATTCAAGTTAATATCGCAATCACACCAAGAGTTACAATTCACTTATTCAATTTCACTAAAAACTTACCCGAATACGGTCTTAGGCCCAAATTCTCACATCAAACATCATTCAACTCAATTTTATAACTCATCACAATTATCCATTCACAATCACAATCATAACATGACAATGTTACCGACAATTCACATACTTCACCCAACAATCAAACATACCAATTCATGAGATTCATATAATCACCAAAAATATATTTTTCATATCGATATCAATTTATAACAATTTTTGGTAATAAAATGGTTTTAAAAAAAACTCTACCTTGTTGACGGCGATTTTTCAACACTTGAATTTTCACCTCGAAAGGATCCAAACTTTGATCAATCCTCTAAATCTCTACCAATTGACCCAATAATCAGTCCAAGCATCAAATCAAGTCTCAACAAAAACTCTGCAACTATACCAAGTACCCAATTTGCGCAAAATCAACCAAGTAACTCTAATTTCACCAAATTCTGCACATAGTTCAACTAGGGCTCACACATATAAAGGAACATTGACCTTACCTCATACCACATAATCTTGGGTCAAAATCCCGTTAGAACTCAAAGTTAAGCTTCCCCTAAATATCAAAATCACAAAATCTCAACACCAAACTAACCAAAATACATTTTTAGTGAAGAAACAAAAAATGGACAAGAATTTCAAATTTTCTTACCAGAATAGTTAGGTAAAAACGAAGAAAAAGTCAAGATGAACTCATAGCCACAAATGGATCGTCAATCGGAGTTTCGGTTTGGGAGATATGTGGATTTGAAGTGGTGAATGAATAGTAACAAGGGTTTCTTTCTTCCTCTCCTTCTCAAGCTTGTGGCTCTTTCTCTCTCAATGTGAAATGAGAGTGAATTTGGCAAGTGAGGGAGTTTATATGGGTCATGGGCTTGGGCTTTGGGCCCAATTGAAGGTCCAGTTCAAATTACTTAATGATGACGATACACAAACAAACTCAGTTCGAAATAAACACAGACCAAGTGTACCTTATTTAAATTTAAAATGCATCGAAATTACTTAATAATGACGACACACAAACAAACTCAATTCAAAATAAGCACAGACCAAAGTGCACCTTATTTAAATCTAGAATGCACCAAAATTATTTTCTGATAAATTCTGCATAACTCAAAATTTCTCATCCTCCTCCATCATCATTATCATCTTCTTCTTTTTTTTTCTTGTTCATCTTCTCCTTCTTGTTTTACCTTTTCATGATTCTTCTTATTTTACTCTCTTAACAAGAATAAAAATAAGAAAAAATTAAACAAAAAAAAAGAATAAATACATAATGCTACAAAATTACTAGAAATAGGAGGAGAAAAAGAAAAAAAATGCAGTAACAATAGCAGCAATAAAAGAACGATGATAAAGAAGAAACGTGCAAAGAAGGAGAAGGAACGCAAAAAAGAAGAAGAAACACGAAGAAAGAAGAGAAAAAGAAGAAGGAGAAGGAGGAGGAACGTTCACGTTAATTGGAGTGTGTATTCATAGGTGAGTTTTAGGAAGTGCCTGTCACAATGAGGCGTAGCATTAGCCTGTCCTCTCTGGCAGAGGTTGCTATTTCATTTTGACCCTATCTAATGTTAAATATGATGTTGTAGTCTTTCAAGTGAGATGAATTTCATTTCTTTCCCTTTTTTGTGTTGATGGGCCCATTCATTCCATGCATTGCTTTTGAAGCTGAGAACAAACAAACCAAAAAGACAAGGACGATAAAAGGTCCACACAACTAATTAAGTGACGGGCCAAAACATTGCTTGAATGCTGGTTAAGTTATAAATAAAACAAACATTGAGACTTAGACTAAAAAACCCACACCCACGAAAGGATGAATACCATCGTTCGTTAGATCCGAGTCAATCATCGCCGCTGCTCCCTGCTCTTCGGAGAGATATAGATGGTTGTTCCGGCCTCGCTCGGCTTGCACCGCCGCCGCCGCTCACTCGGCTTGCACCCCTATTCGCTGCGCTGCGTTGCGCATCTTCAATTCCTGCAACTTCGGAGGAAAACGCGTATGTTATCGCTAGCGTGGAGGAAGGCCATGGTTTTGTTGATGAATCGAAAACCTCTACCCAGTAGCCAAACTTCACGCTCGGAGATCTACCTCGCTGCCGGAGGAGCACGGCGAACCAGAGCGGGGAGTTAGTACAATCAATTTTTTGGTATACAACAACGACAAAGTTCATTAACAAAAATTGCCCTTCAAAAAATAACAGGCCCACGACATACTTAGATCTACAAGCCTAGATATTAATCACCAAAAAAATGTCTAAATAATAAGACTTTTTATTTTATGAAATAATGATTTGAAAAAAACTGTAAAATAATCATTCAATTACAAACATAAGCAAATTATAATTAGATTAATAGTCATAATTAAATTGTTAAAATTAAAATTTATTTTTTTATATTCATTTAAATAAAAAAATCCTCATAAAAGATACATACAAATAATTAAATAATATGAAATCACTAAAATAGAATATAAAAATGTCTTTATCTGTCCAAATTACTATATTATATTA
The DNA here is from genome assembly GCF_000816755.2 of Arachis ipaensis. Lineage (NCBI taxonomy): Eukaryota > Viridiplantae > Streptophyta > Magnoliopsida > Fabales > Fabaceae > Arachis > Arachis ipaensis. The sequence goes on along the minus strand of NC_029791.2, from coordinate 11,807,737 downwards.
GATGTTATAGGCTTATAGCTTTATTTTAAAATACATATTTCTCCAGTTATTCATTAAAAATTTGAAAAAAATATGTTTGTAAATTGATATTAGTTATTTAGTTTTACTTTATGATTATGATATTATGATTCTGCTAATAAATTTTTTTTTGTGAAAGTCATTCTAATTTAACAAGACGATTTAAAAATTTCGCACTTGATAATCTTTTATAATAATAATAGAAATGCATCTTATTTTTATTTTCAATTTTGAGGGCCTGAAATAACAGTTTTTATTTTTTGTCTAGAACCATTGTTTATAATGGTTGGTCTTTTTTTTTTTTTTGGTCAAGATGGTTGGTCTTTTTTTAAGTAACAATAACGATGTGATCCTTATTTTCTGAAGCTTACATCAAAAGCCCAAATTTCATTCCTCCAAAAACCTATCCCATGAAAAACAAATTTTAGCATATTTAATTTGGATAATTATGAATTGTCCCCCAAACATGGGTAACAGTAACCATTTCACTAGAAATGCAGACTCTCCTTTGACGGTGAACTCTTACGTCACTTGTTCACAGGTGTAAATAAAGCGAGCCATGCGTTACACTCTCCACGTGACAGCAAGCCCAAAAGGACGAGGCTAATGCTGCGCCTCATTAGTCGAAGCTCAGGCTAAAACTCACCGTATTTATACTCTCACTAATGAAATTGATTTTTGTTGAGTTTTAACCAACTTAATTGCCAAAAAATCTTTGATGTGTAGCAGATCCAAAAATCTGGGTAAAGGGTCCACATAGCCTCAAATGTTTTGTTTTTGGTCAGGCATAGCCTCAAACCCAAACGGATTATTGTTGGCTATGATTTTTTCTGGGACAGGATTGTTGGCTATGTTAATACTCGTTTCCGTTATGGACCGGTCCAAAGAAAAAAGAATGGGCCGAATACAAGAGAGCTTCACTTGTGTAACATTACTACAAGTTTTAGGGTTTGAAAATTTCCCAATTGTCTTAAACCCTATTAAAACCCCATTCCCTCTTCGACTGTTTTTCTCTCTCCCCCTCAGTTTCGGAAATGGCGTTCAGCTCGATTCTTCGCAAGTCTGGATCTTTCGCAAGGCCTCTTGTGATTGCAGGCCAATTGTTGAAGAACACTCAGCGGCAGAGTAGCTACGGCACCGTTTTGTTGAGAGCCATCAACCAGAACGTGCAAAAGGACTCAGCGGTTCCGACGTTCGGTTTTTCTTCTTTGGCTTATAAGAACAAGCCCACCTCCGACGAGAACCTTCTCCGCGTCATCGAATCGGAGATCACTTGCGCCCAGGAAACCGACAATCACACTGTAAGTTTCTTTGCTCTTCTTTCTTCATCATTCTGTGAAATGATGATCTTGATAATGAAAGGGATTCGGTAATCAGCTCAATTCAATGATTATTATGATGGTTGATTATTATTTCTAGCTCCCTCCCCTGGTTTGATGTTTCGTTGACTCAAAAATGTTGCTGTAGCATTGTTTCACATAAAAACTTCTATGCATTATTTAATTTTAGTAGTGTCATTTTTCTTTTGAAGTGTATCTCGTAAATTTAGTGCTTTTTTTCTTCTTTCTTATATGTGATGTGCTTTACTCTTTTTTATTTTGTTCTTGCCATTAAATACCAATCTTGTGTTCTTTTCACCACTTGCCCCTTGAATTGTATTTTTTTATAATTAATTATTCATAATTTTATGAAGTATTGGTCCTTATAGTTTTTTTTATTTGTTTATTTGGTCACTAAAGCATAAATTGTAAGAAACTATGTGGACTTGTACGAAAATATTTATGTTATCTGGACAGATCAAATTTGGATACAACTATAGGTACAAAAGTTATATTTAAACGATTTATTTTGGGAGTTTCTTGTTGAAATTCGGGAAAGTAGTTGTATGATCACACTTTTTTTTGGTTTTATGGAGACAGGTTGATGAGGCTCCAAGTAATTTCCCTTTTAAGATACTTGATCAGCCGGGACAGCAGACTATAATGCTTGAAAGGACATATCAAGGTGAGGAAATTAAGGTTGAGGTGCACATGCCTGATCTGGTCACTGGGGAAGAAAATGATGATGGTCGTGACGACGACGATGAGAGTGAGAGAGCATCTCAGTCAAGCATTCCGCTTTCAGTCAGTGTTTACAAGAAGGATGGGCCCTATCTGGAATTCAGTTGTGTGGCTTACCCCGATGAGATCGTCATTGACAGCTTGTCTGTTAAGAATGCCGAACCCAGCGAGGATCAGATTGCATACGAAGGACCAGACTTCCAGTAAGTCTCCGCTCCTTGCACTCAGAATCTTTTCATTTCACAGTTCAATATTCTGGTAGTGTAATTTCTAGACCCTGTCTGAACTTCTTTTGTGTTCCTGTCTTACAGGGATTTGGACGAGGGCCTCCAAAAGTCTTTCCACAAGTACTTAGAAATTAGAGGAATCAAGCCTAGCACAACCAATTTCTTGCATGAGTACATGATCAACAAGGATAGCAGGGAATACTTGGTCTGGTTGCAGAAGCTCAAGCAATTCGTTGAAGCATGAGACGTTATTTTAAGCAAGAACACGCAACACTGAAAATTTGTCTTAATAACCTGATTATATGCGTTGATGCCATACATTCAGAGGGGAATATAATTAGATACCCTGTCACTGTGGTTTAGTGATAGTTGCTATTAGAAGTAGGTAATGTCTCTAAAGTGCTTGGTTAATTTTGTTTGTGTATCCTCTTTGGCGCATTTTCTTGTATGAGCTTGACAACTTTTTTTTTTTTTTTTTTGGGAAATTTATAAAGAAAGCCAAGTATTAGTCGTTCATTTCTTAGTTAATGTTTCATGCGTGCCTTTGGTCTTCCATCTTTTTATTACGCGTATCAAACAGAGAACTCGAGTTAGAGATTTTGTCGAGAGTCGAGAATGAGAGCACGTTATGGCATTCATTAGTCTTGAAACTAAACCCTAAAAGTAAAAGATATGCTTAACGGAAGAATTATTATCACTTGACTAATGGATCAATTAGGATTTTTATTCTTCCCTATTGATTTCAATCAAAGGGTTTGTGTTTACTCTCTGTTTAAGGTTTAAAAATTGTGCAAAAGCGAAACTATTTCAGATCGAAATGGGCTTGTGTTTACAATTATATATATATATCTTGTTAAGGAATTAATAAAATACAGCAAATTTTTTTTTTCTTAAAACATTCTATGAATCTCTTTTGCCTGTGGCATCATCACCACTCCTTTTGAGGAACATCCGCTTTGAGAATCATATTTCAACTCGGATGTTCTTATACTCTCACAAACATCATTACCATTCTATAGTAAGAAACCTAAAAGTGATTTTATAATTGGATGTAACAGAAGGGAGAATGTAATAAATTAGGCGTAAATGTTAAAATACTCATTACATCTTCAACTGGGAAAATCAACCGTGTCATGAGAGAACTGGGACATTACAATATCATCTTCAAAACGGAGATAACTTGGCTTTGAGCAAAAGAACTACAAGATTAAATCTCCTCCAGAAAAAAGAGAGAAGAAAAGATTAAGCTGATATAGTATATTTACATAGAAACACAAGCTGTTCAAACATTACACAAATGCTACAACCTCTGATCCTTCTCGACTAGTAAATCCGAAAAACGCAAACCAGTTCTTCTAGAGACAATTCTGCTCGCATAAACCAAGCCAATGGTGTGCACCAGCAATAACTATGCAAAGAACCAAACCTTGATGAAGACTGCCAAAGCTATTTGCAAGAAAAATGCGGCAACAATAGCCACTGAAAGTTCATTGCCTTCTATGCAAGACTTCAAGTTTAAGGCAACAAAGCTAGCCGAGGCTATACCAGTAAGGATTATTATAAGCCACCGAAGAGCCTCAACCGGAATCAACAACAGAAACTGAAATTATCCCAAAGAACAAGATGAATTAGATAATGATACTATAACAATACAAAATAAAAAATATATTATATAGATAATGATGTAGTTTTCCTATCAATTGATAGAAACTATGTATTAAGTTCGAAAAATAAATTGTTTTAACTTTTTAATCATAAGAGAACTGTTATTTATGCTTAACGGCCATCTGAAACAAAATTTGTTGAACATGGATCCATCCTATGCTATCATATTATCACCATGGCCTTGGTTCTAATGGTTAGTTGCATGGTAAGAGACGCAAGTTTGAGATCCATGGCCTTATTTATGATGGTTAGTTTTGCATGTCTCATTTTGTTGAGATAGTTTTTAGCAGATCGCCCACATTGCAGATATGCACTTGATAATAAAAATAGATTTATGAATGTATTTATTTAATAATTACGCAATTCGTCACAACGAAGAAATCAGAAACTTACAGAGGATATTATGAAAATGGAGAGGGAATATCCCCACATGCACCAGAACCTAATGAGGCTAGCATTGGAACCCATATACTGAAGGAAGAAGTAGTATGCGAGAGGGACCACTATTGCATAGCCATAGATTGCACATGCAGCCACATTCATATAGCCAACATCAAAGCTCCATGATGTACTGGTACCTGTATGTTTTTGCATAAGGTATGTAGCAAGATTCCCAAGTGCGGCAAGTACAAAAACCAATGTTGTTGAGACCCATATAAGGCCATATCTATAATAACATAAAAATAATTGCAATGTTAGGCATTAGATGCTGATTAATATGCATAATTTATGCTGTTGGGATTGGATGCTGAAAATGGAGAATAAATTCAGGAAATGTATACAAATAATAAGCCGAAAAAGCCAAGGGATGTTGGCAGGAGTTTAACCATAAATGTTAACATCCAATTCAATTGCAGTTTTGATCCAAGTATTATATTGTAGTATACAATCCAAGTAAGTCTCTGCATCGATGATAGAAAAATAGCAATACAAGGAAAGAAGCACGTACAAATCAGGGTTAGCATCTATCTTGCTGAAAAAGTCTCCACCGTATGGATTAAACGAACTTATCAATCTGAATATGACAACATCTGTATCTACATTGAAATACTGTGTGTAGGATGAGACACTAAAGACTCCCCTCCAATTGTTTGCTGACTGTTGTTCAAAAGTTTCTGCAACGATGAATAAACTAAATATTAATATATGACTCATTATACCAGCAAGTGCCAATGAAAATACAACTGGAAGTTATTCTAAAATATGGTGTAAAACTGGAATCAATCAGTGTTGTTGACTTGATTAAAGATAGGAAAAAAAACAATCAAGATCATTCAATATCCAGAAAATAATTAAGTTAGCTGCTATTCAAAGAACAGGCAATGGAACAACTATATCTTTTCTGCCCACAATTCTGGAAACATACCAGGTGGATTGTCAAGCGTATGATATCCTCGTCCTCTGTCTCCTGCATGGTTGGGAGGGAATGTTTGCATATTTGCATCAGTAGCTACAAGTAGGTTCATAAGTAAAATTAGGAGGACCGAAAGTAGGAAAGAATAAATATCTCACAAGCAGCAACAAAATAAAAATCAATTTTATAACTCCATACCCTCTTGTTTTGCAGTATTATTTTCATCATTTGTGGCAGCCTGAACACCAAACACAAACAAGCACACACGCAAAGTTAATAAAATAAATTTAAACCAACTAAAATATGAAAGGGAAACAGAATAATTTTGATCAGTCAAGTTTGTAATCCAAATAAGTATTCCTATGACACTAATCACACTATACAATTTACAAGCTAGTGAGACCAATTAAATGCTAAAGTCATAAAGAGGTCAAAATTATGAAATCCATTAGACCTAGTCTAATCTTTGATTTGAGTCAGATTAGCTCACTACAGGAGCAAAATTCTCTTTAACACTAGTTTCAGATATTGAGAGTGAGTAACCTATTTTGAACAATGGAAGTGTTGGCAGTGTCCAACTCATTTTAGCAATGAATATTAATCTCCTGAATTCTTCAAAATTTTCCCTAAAACTAGAACCACTGTTGCAACCAATTTTTATATGTCTCTTTTTTTTTTTTCTAGAAAGTCAAACATAATTCCCCCAATTTCCACAACGAGCCAACATAAATTATTAAATTCAAGAAATCAGTTTTGTGGCGCACATTATGCATCTAGCTAACAAGTATAAACTAAAAGCAGCAACGTAAAATCAAAAGCATGAATTAAAAGATTCAAAGAAAGTAAGAGAAAGAGATGCGTACAGGAACTGAACCGAGCAAGTGACTAGTTGGGAGACCGGTGTAAGAGTCCTCCATGGAACGCAGAATGCACCGAAGAGAAGCTACAGAGAAGTTGACTCAAGTCACAGTGGGAGAAGAAGCATTGGAAGCTTCGCAGGGAGAATCTTGAGCCCTAGATTGGAAAATGGAAACTAGAAAGAAGAAAAAGAAGAGAGAAAAGAAACAAACCAAGGTTGTTGCTTTTCGTAGTTCGAAAGGAACGTGGGTGCAGCTGCAGGTGCAGGTGCGAGGCTGCAACGATGACAACGTGGTCTCTGCTGCACAGGATTTGGACCCGGCACCCTTCAATTTCACTCCCCGGACCACACGCGTTGCGTACCTGGTCTTTTGATTACTTTTTTGTTATTTAATTCAAGAATAAATTATTGTTTAATGTTTTAGACGTTTTATTTTAGGTTTAAAAAATTTTAAATAAATTTAATGTTATTCTACCATTAAATATGACTCGAATAATTAATAGAAAAATTTTTACATTAATAATCATTGGTAAGTCGATTTTATTTATGTACTAAAATTAAACATTATATTAATTTTTAAATATACTAATTATTCGTATTAAATTTAATTACAAAATAATATTAAACTTATTAAAAATTTTTAAAATGTTTAAATCATTAAGAACTAAATTAAAATTTGGTCTAAAGTTAGGAATTAAAATACTACTCTAATTTTTTAAAATTTTTAGATAATCAAATTGTCTACTAAAATTATCTGAGACAAGTTTGGGATATTATTCGACTTTTAATTTAAAGTATCAAAAGAATTCTTTTTTTTTTTTTGGGTCAGGAAATAAAATATTTATTAGTCAATTTTTTTTATTCCTCGTTCCCTACGCAGGCCCTGATTTACAACGAGGCTCATGTGATAGAGGCTCTTGCAATGGGCCCGGAACAAGAGGTCATGTGATGAAGTGGGTTATATTATCATAAAGTATGAAGGTGGGGAATATTAACAGGCCCGTTTATTTGGGAAAAAAAAATAAATAAAAGGACATGTCTGAGCCCGGGTTCGAACCGGGGACCTCTAGTGTGTGAGACTAGCGTGATAACCAACTACACCACCCAGACAAGATGGAAGAGTTTTTTTCAGACGTCATTATATCATAACAGAGTTGTTATTAGTTATTGAAAATAAAATAAAAATATGTACACTCCAGTTAATTTATACCTTATGTTAAAATAACTTTATTATAAACACTCATTAATAATTTATTATTCAATTAATATATCAATTTAAGATTTATAATTTACACCAAAAATATCTAATAATTTTTCATAGTTATTTAAGATATCATAGAGGATTTTATGTTTAGGTATCTCCATCTCCCCAAATGATCATATGACAAGTTATGGTTATCCAAATATACAAAAAATGCACTGTTATACAAAGTATTAATCCCAATAAATCTTAAATTACAAGTACATGCTTCTTTTCCATTAACTACTCTAAGTTACATAAGGAAAAGTCTAGGGAGCCAGCAACTTTTGTGTTTTCTAGCCAGCACTTAACCATCAAAACAAAAGTAAGTGATCTCCCACCATTAGATGTAATTTCACACAATTAAAAACACTATTGATGGCCAATTGATGGTTACAAAACACCAAAATTGCTGGCCCCCTAGCATTCCTCTTTTTTTTATAAAGAAAATGATGTTTTCTACTTTCTTGTTTCCTACTAATAGTCTGATAGAGCCAAATTTGGCACATCAGCTAAAGATCAGAAAGGTGGATTGAATTCTTTTTGTCACAGTATGAGTTTTGTCTTTTTTAAAAAAAAAAAAAAAGATAATTTATAAGTACTTTTTAAATATTTAGTGAGTTTAAAAATATGTTTTGCTCTTAATGAATTGAATATGTCAGAAGAAAAATATTAAATAGTGTTATTTATAGTACTTAACTACTTATACCGTGTGTTTATACTAAAGTAAAAAATAAGCAAATTTAAGTAAATCTCACAGAAAGAATCAAAACTAAAAATAAGAAAGACCCAAATGACTTATTTATGGGTAATGTGTTTCTCTTTTTTTTTTTTTTTAAGTATCAAGTATGGAAATGGAGCAGCAAGAAAGTCACCATCCTGAGGATGAACCAATGGACTTGGATGTATCATTTTTGTTCTTGGCAACAAAATATCAATATCACTTCAATCAGTGTTAACTCCAGAGAGAACTCATCTTGAATATTAACACCACATGTATTTAGAAATAACTTTGAAGGAAGCCTTCAAATTCATCCAATGAATCACTTCTTGACTAATTTCAGCACATCACCAACAAGATGTAAAGAACCAGTCACAAGGACCTGTTGTATCATCAACCACACAATTTTGATCAGTTGGAAAATTGCAATCATTTGTAACAAGCGTAAATTACATTGACCGCTTCCTAAGATTCGGCGATATTACATATGGCACTCTTCGCTTTCCAAAAATATGCAGTGACTCGCTTTAATATTTGAAAGACATGACACTCCCTTACCCTAATATTGTGAGCTTCAGGATTTCAAGTATGGTGGAGACTCAGATGTTGTTGTCTTCATTTGAAGTTGATAGCTGAAAACTGTTAGATGATTTGATATGTTGGACTAAATTATCATCTAATGATTTTTAATTATCAACTTCACATGAAGACAACTTCACGTGAGCTTTCACCTTCAAGTATAACAAAAAGTGAATTAAAAAAGTGAGCTAAATGATGAGAATAACTAGAATAAAGCATATCAACTATCAAGGGAAACATTACATTAGATTCAAGTTTAGTCATTAAATTCTCTCATCTTATGATAATTCTCCTTACTAATTTGTGTTACCTGAAAACGAACCGACTGATTTTGTTGCACTCTGTCTCTAAGCCATTTGAGAGCCACCGGCAATGACGGAAACACTGCACTATGTTCACAATTACTAGCACTCATTTCCATATCTTCTTTTAGTTCTTCAGAGGCTACATCCGTAATTTTGCCTGCCAAGATGTAGTCATCATGCACAGATTAAATTTCCGATAATTTCATAAGCTTTGCATAAGATTTTCCCACACAGGAGAAGAAAAAAGATTAACACCTTTGTTGACTTGCATAAGATTTTCCCACACTCTCTGGAGAGTTAACTGCCATGACAGATCAACATTCGAATCAATTGGTGCCATAGCCTGGGATCCAACTTTGTTATATACAGATACACTTGGAACGAAGAGGGCCTTCTTGAAGTAGACACCTAAAATTTTAATGGGAAAAAATTATGAATAGGTAAACAAATTTGCATTATTTTATTTATCCCTGATAAGACATAAATGTCTCAGACTTAATGCTGCCACTTATTTGCTAAACATTGTTAGTCTCCGGAATTATTTCTATCAATATTGAATTAGGATTCTGACATTATTATGAAACCGTGATGTAAGAAAATCTAGAGTATGGACTACTAACCATGATCAGCACATGTTTTCATCAAGCGAGGAAGAAGCAAATCCGGATCTCGTACAGTCAAGCAATTGAATAGCAATATCTGCAAGTAATTCAATTACTTAACCCCAAAATTTTCCATGACAGCTTTTGCAGTCTTATTTCATGAGCTTTTAAATATTCGAACAAAAACCGGCTTTCATGTCCAACTTTAACTGCTAATTTCTGAACTTCTATGAAATGATATTCCAGGAATAGCTTTTATACCAAGATATAAAAGTTGGAATTCTACCTGAGTGGATTTTCTGTCGCCATGGTGCATCTTCACTACTTCAAGTGAGAACTTAGAACTATCTGGTTGCTGAGTAAACAAGGTTTGATCCGGGTTGTATTCTTTAATGGCAAGAGAAAACCAACGTGCACATATTTCCATGCTTTCAGGACTATGAGCCCCGTCTAAAAAGAAGACAAGATCGTTTGATCTATCATTGTTGATGAGTTGATCAGGAACAATCTGAGCCCTTCCTTGCAAACTCGCACTTGTTAACCCTTTTACGAATTGCTCCGGCAAAGTGTTCTTCTTGCAGGTATATATATATACATGTGAGGCACTGAAGGAAAAGAAAAAGAAAGAGAAAGAAAGAAGGAAACAAAGGCACTACTTTAGAACTTACGGATTGCTCCAAATTAGCGTCTCCAAGATGGCCAGTCCTTTTCAACCATGTCGAGCACAGTGCGACAGCAAGACCGGCATTCAGATATTGGTGCTCCCCTTCAAGACCAAGTCTTAAACCATTTAGCAAACTCGGCTCTAATGGGGTTACAACTTGAAGGGGTACCTGCAGTTACATATACCCTGTCTTTCAGATAGTCCTTGACAAATGGAAAATCGCATGAAGATGAAAGCACAACCTGATCAAATGAAGAATGTATATGATAAGATATGCATAACTCCTTTCCAAAACAATTCAAATATTCATAATGATGATCTTCATATAGCCTCAACAAAGTAAATTAATGAACTTGCACATGTTCAATTGCTGCTGAAATCATCACATTGACACAAGATATTTCACTCTTAATACAGAACGAACACATGGAACGTTGTATCATGTTACTTGATTTTTGATGTGCCACTGTTATACAATTATGCCTACTGATGAGTTATTTAGATTCTTTTCAGGAAGCTAAGAACAAAACAGCCTCATGAAAGAACACAATTACATTCAATTGAGAAGCCTTCTCCTCAAGCACACGCATTGCTTCGTCAGGCTGAGGCACCGTAAAAGCTGGGATTTGATCCTGCAGTGAGAAAAATAGAAAATATAGATTACAATTGATGGATTTAGAAAGAAAGGACAGACAGAGATTTTAAAAGGCATTCATATTCAAAACTAGAGAAAATATTTTAACCTAAACATACCTTAAATATACCAGCCTTCTCACCAGCAATTTCTCCAAGAGTATTCCCTGTTAACAGAATCCAATAGAAATAAACTGAATGAACAGTATCATTGGCGTCGCAACATCATGTTAGATATATTCTGACAATTCATGAATTTTATAAGGTATTATCAAGAATACAAAGATTGAAAACTAACCAAGAATCTCCATGTGGTCATACCCTAGGGAAGTTATACCACAAACAACAGGTTCTCGAACCTGAAGAGTCAACGATACTACATGAGCTTGTTTCAAGATATGAAATATGTTGAGAACATCGATGGAAATATCACGAGTCAACAATCAAGCAGTCTTTTAATCTTGTAATAATAGGGGGACAACAAATTTCAGTCGAAATGAAAATAATACGTACCACATTTGTTGCATCATACTTTCCACCTAATCCAACCTCCATTATTGCAACATCTACCTGCAAAGAATTTTGAAAAGAAGAAACCTCTATTCATTAATAACACAACATCTAACACCTGTTCTGCTGCAAATATCTTGAAGGCAAGTAAAGCAAGGAAGCGAAAATAGGGAGGCATTGGAATATTATCATCAGTTTTCTCCTGAGTACCACCAGAATAAGAAAACAGTTTTGTTAATATTATGAGCAAACATCAACGAATACCATAATTGGAAGTGATCACTAAAGTAACCAGGCTTGCACTCCATACATTACTGTTATAATACACCAGAATTGCAATTATTATGGCTTAATAAAGTGTTATAAACGTACCTTTAATCTATCATAACACCACCAGAAATATGCTAAAAACTTCTCTTTACAAATTTCCATACTGCGGGAGCAACAAGAATAATGTTAACGAATCAAAGAACTGCAGATATATTTTAATTAATGGCACCATATAATATAATATATTTCATTAGGCCTAAATTTAGCTAAAGAACAGAGGTAAAACTACGAGGCAATTTCAGTAGCTACTTTACTAAAAGAATAAATTTTTGTCACAAAACAAGTGCAGTTCAGAACTCATAAGCTAAATGAGTGTGCACCCTTGACTAAGCAGCTGGAAACAAAATTTCAAATTACCTACTCCAAAAGATAATGAACTAAAAGATGATGCAACTTGATGGATGAAAAGTAGTAAAAGGAAATAAAATCAACAAATGAATGAAAGACTGACCCATCTAAACGAAATCTTTCTCGGATATCAATGAGGTGGGGAGAAGTGAAAAGGCCAGTGCGAAAGCCACAGTTACGTAATATAGATTCAGCAAAAGTGCATGTAGATCCCTAAGCAACCAAAGTTCAAAGAACAATTTCCATCACTAAAATAAGCATAGAATTACTAACTACAACATAATCAAAGTTTTAAGCGGAGATCCATAGCTACACTTTCTGTCTTAATTCTAATCTAACTTCACAAACTACCAAATCACATTTGAATTCACTTAAAGTTTTGAACTGAACCTCTTATGATAGCTTCATTTCCAAGCAACCACCTGAGTTAAGAGAAAGTACCTTTCCTTTGGTGCCAGCAACATGGATAATCTTCATATTTGAAATAGCTTCCTCCAAATCAAGCATCTATAGGAATTGCACACCGTTGTTAACATGAGCAATCTCAACAAAGCTAACCCAAAATTTTCTAACCAAACTCAGAAACTTTGTTACCTTTAGGTACTCAAAAAGATGACTAAACTGATCCCCCATATTGCTACTATCAGCACGAGTGCGCCTAGTGATTAAAGATGACAGAGCATCCAATGCTTCTTCATAAGGGGTCAAAGATGAAGCTTTTGGGGACCCATTTCCACCTTCTGCAAAACCCAAAATTAAAAATCAGATTTTTACTTAAGCTGAAGCATCCCAGAAGCTGGAAAAATGAAGGAGAGGTGTTTGAGTATATGCCTTGTTCAGCCATGACAATTAAGGCTTGAATTC
>NC_029791.2:11787193-11794687 GCF_000816755.2 Arachis ipaensis | reverse complement strand
AGCAGACAAAGGGACAAATGAGTTAAGGTGGAGTGGGAAAAAATGGAAGATGGATTTGAGATTGAAGGATAAAAAGGAGTTATCTTTTTGTGGTATCTTTTAATTTGATTCCATTTATTTGGATTTTTGGTAAATCGCGGCTGTTGGACAGAAGAAGAGAGAAAACAATGAGTGAAGTCTCGAATCAGTTCTAAACTCATAGACTTGAGCAAAATCAATTTCTTTTGGACTAATCTTTTGAAATTGATTTTACAAACTTTTTTCTTTTAGACCAAATTAATGTTTACTAGTTACAAACTCTTTGTGGACAATGTAATGAGATAAATCTTAAATTGGTCTCTCATATTAGTAGTGTACATTAAAATAGTCCTTTAAATTTCAATTATATTTATTATATTTCTAAAATTAATAAAAATATACTACGTTAGTTTTTAAGTCCTTTTTTTATCAATGAATTTTAGAAATTAAACATTATATACTTTTGTTAATTTCAGACTTTTTTAGTACAATTAATATCTCAAATACTATTTCAATCTTAAGATTACTTTAGGATTTAATTTCACTGTAATTGAAACTTAAAAAATGCACATTCTCTTTAAATTTATTTTTAATTATCTCAGTGAATGGTGATTGTTAAAGGGAAGGATATTAAATGCATTATTTTTTTTTTTTAATTTACTACTAGAAAGATGTTTCAAAATTTATAACATAATTTTATGTTTTTTTTTTCTGGTCACACACACATCTATTATTTTCTGAAGGTCAGAGTGGGGAAGCACACTCACATAGTCACATGTTTTATTCCTGTTAACTAATAAATGTGTAAATTGAAAATTTTGTTTGGTAGTACATCAAGTGTGAATTTTCATCTTTATTAATGGAATATTTTTATGAGATCTAACAGCATAATATCATAGGGGATTTGAAAAGCCGTTGTTCCCGAATTCCTGTGATGCTGCTATCTAACATTTAATGTTTCATCATCAAACACTTTCTGTCTCGTTAGGTCAGGACTGCAATGAAAGTGGCAACTTTTCTGTACTTGATCCATTCCATTTCTTCACGTTATGCTGTTGCCTTTTGGTTCTAATGGTTTTCAAATCCCACTAAATTCAATAAATTGGATTCCATAATTTCGGTTGGTTAACACATTAGTTATGGCAGTAAACTATGTCAACCAATTATTAAATGGAACTATATCAAACAACTCATTTAACCTCTTACAGAATTCAATCAACTACACGTCCAAATTTTTTTGTTAACCAAGTTGATTTAACATAACAAAAATCAATTGTGGCTAACATTATTCCAAGCCTTATTGTTTAACTTAATTGGACTTAATTCATAAAGCACTTAAGGTGAGCATTACTCTTCATAAAAGCCTGGTACATCTGTTGAGCAGTTAAATCCTGTAGCTTAAAATATTTCAATTGATTCATACATTATTTGCCATTATATGAGGTGATTGTCTATATCTCACGCACCTTAACAAAATATCTCACATCATATATACAAATAACACAATTTCAAAATATCAAGCCTGCAAGCCATAGATAGCCCAACAAAGACATTCCATTCCATTTTTGAAAAATTATCATCTCTGTACATATATTGAAAGCCCTCTCTCTCTTCCAGTAACAAGCAATTCAAACACCACCCTCTAAAAGCTAATACACAATCAAGAAGCCTATAATAAGACATACAATAATTGCCAATTTGTAAAAGAAATATCACAAAGGCAATCAGCAAAAACACAACAAAAAATGGTTCAACTGTATTCACATCAATCATAGCATTTGTCTGAGCTGCTGGTTTTCTTTACGAAGAGACTTTACTTCTTTCATCAACTCAGCTTGGATTTCCAAAATGTCATTCATCTTGGTTGACATTTCCATCTGTCGAATTTGACAATTAATAAAAAAGGGTTGGAAGAAATAAAAGAAAATCAAAATGACTGATTAACTCAATAGGCAAACCTCTTGCAGATGGAACTGTCTTAAAATTTCGATATGAAGGTTTCTCATATCCTCGTGTATAGATTTCTGAAAGGAATCTAGAGTTTCTTCAAGAGTTCTTTGAAAGAGTTGAAGCGTGAATGATGATCCTTGTCCATCTAACTGAGATGCTTTCGGTTGTGAGCTTATTCCCTATCATCAAATTTCATAACTCAATAAAGATAAGAAAACTAAAACAACTAATATAAATATGTATTAACATATTATCATACTGGGTTCGATGAATAATTTACAGTCAGAAGCACAGTAGCAGAAGACTCTACAATGAGAAAAATGTTCTAAAAGCACACATCAATACATGCAGTAGATGAAATCATCATATCTAATTATCTTGTATGCATAACTTACATTTGCAAGGGGAAGAGAGCCAGATTCTGTTGGAGCAGATATATCAGTCTTCATCAGCAAGGTATTTAGAAGTTCTTCTCTAGTTTCTGCACCCGATTTCTTAATCTTGGGTGAACCAGATACTCCATCACTGAATGCAGAGGTAGTGCTTATTCTTTCTGCATACGTAGAAAACCTCCGAGTAAAGGATGACATTTTGGGGGAATCAAGGATTCTCGGAGAATCGCTATTTGCCTGACCAAGGCTAGATTTTGTATTGATGGACAGAGGCAAAGAAGTAGGGAACATGTTATCAGAAAATCCCAGTGAAGTCTCTTGGCCTGTAGAGACATCCTTTGCACGTAAATTGGCAAAACTTAGGCTTGAACTTGTATAGGAACTGAGAGCTGATGATGAGGATGGATCATGTAATGAAGATAATGTTGACCCTGCACTCTGACTACCAGAAGCCAACATCCCCAAACGAGATGGAGCATTGACAGGCTGACGTACGAAAGCGTATTTATCAGATAACTTCTCACCACCCCAAGCTTCCGGAGGCGTGATAGAAGATGAATCTTCATTCTTTGAAGATGGAGGAGTAGTTGACCCCACAAGTGGAAAGGAAGGTTGTGTTATATCCTACACCAAATTAGTTTGCAATATGATCAGTCAAACTAGGATAATCTATCAGGCAAAAGCTAATATTAAATTGAACTTCCATGTGGACTGAGTAAGTGCAACAACGAATTAAAGTCAGACAACAATTTATGAACCACTTTATAACACAACTAATTGATATTCTTACATAGTAGAATTTCATTATTTTCTTATGAATTCCGGGGGGAGAGAGAGATAGAGAGAGGTGCGAATAAAGACTGAATATTAGTATGATCTGATGTGACTGAGAAAGATAATGTGTTAAATAGACAAAATCCTAAGTCATATTTATCATAGTACTATACTCTTAATCCTAGCTAAATACGAAAAATCATAAAATTAAAATTAAAATAGATATTAGAATTGATTCTATGCTATCATCGCAGATACGTTTTGATATTCTAGGATATGTTATATTATATGATAATTGATATCTTATTGTCTTCTTTATTTCAAAGAAAATAATTACAATCTTGCCTTTTTTCCCCCTCAACAAACCAAGTTCTTCCGTTGCATGTTAGCAAATTTAAGTGCTAGTGTGCTACACATTAACAAGTTCACTGATGGCATGGAAGATGGAAGGCAGATTTTAAATAAAGATATGTTGGACTGTGAATTGAAAGTATATAGATTAGTGGATCAGTTAAATTCAAAATAAGGGCAATGAGAGAAACGAACCTGCTTGCCGGTTGAGGCAGATTTCCAATCTAATATTGGATGATCACTAATTCCTTCCTCTGAATTTGGAAATTTTCGACTGGATGATGGAAACAGTGACGATGAAGGTTTCTTATCTCCAAATGGGCCATCCTTCTTTGATCCATTGTCATCCCATAGTGAAGATGCTATTGGCTGAACATCCACAAGCGGGGAGAATACCTCCATGTCATCCTTGAAGTTATAACTAGAGCGTGTAGCTTGCAACCTTGACAGGTGTCCACCTGGCCATAAAGGGTTTCGTAGTGGTGTTTCTTCTGCTATAGATGAATTCAGTATGCTTGATGTGAATCCACCGCTGGATGCTGTAAATGATGATGTGTCAATGGAAGCACTCAAACGACTTGGATTCCTTGTGGTGGACACTGATGTTGACAGAGAAACACTCGACGCAGTTGCAGAAGGTAAAGGATCAGGCATAAGGATTGAATCTTCAACTGCATCTCCCACAAGAGCAGTCTCAGCAGAGCAATTTTCATTAACAATAACTGGTTTTGACCTTTGCCAGCACAAGCTTGTCACAGCCTGTTGCATGCCATAATAATTTAGAAGAAAAAGATGACACTAAGTTTCTGAAAATAAACCAGAGATCAAAAATCAGGAGATCAATGCTTTTAAAAGATTTCTATATTTTGATTATTTCTATATTCTTGAATGACCAATGAACATGGGAGCACCTTAGGACATCATTAAAAGACTCCCATTATTTAAAAGATTTTTCAATTTGCATTTTTCCGTAAACATACAGACACGTTATTTGACAGATCATGAGTATATTTAGCATAGATAAGGTCACTTGTTAACCCAGGTCATCGCATTAGGGAATTAAAAGAAAAGGCACAAATAAATCCATCTAGTATAGAACATTATTCATATTGCCTAACTTGCCTCATCCAGGATTGAGACAAAACTCTATATGTAAATTGGAAAGCTTATACTAGCTTAAATAGTCCCATTAGTCCATGTCAGCATAAGATGAAAAATGCATCAGCAGCACCCAAGTGCTTGCACTTCCTTAAGTCAATCTTATTGTCAGGTGAGATCTAACAAAAAGCTTAAATGGATTAAAACCAGCAGATGTAGATGAGGCAAAAGATTACCTCTGAACTACCATAAGCATGAAGAACAACAAAAGGTTGTGGTTTTCCACGAACGTCATAGAATGCCACTCGGCCATTGCTAGTTCCAGCAGCCAGCATCCAACCATCATCTCTATAGGCCAATGAAGAGAAAGGTGCTTCATGGGAAATGCAAGATGAGGGTTTTCTAGAACTGGAGTCATAAGTATATAACTTTTTGT
Source organism: Arachis ipaensis (assembly GCF_000816755.2). Taxonomy (NCBI): domain Eukaryota; kingdom Viridiplantae; phylum Streptophyta; class Magnoliopsida; order Fabales; family Fabaceae; genus Arachis; species Arachis ipaensis. Next base: position 11,789,668 of record NC_029791.2, on the reverse strand, counting down.
CAAGACCCACACTAGCAAAGATCTGTCAAAGAGAGAAACATGTCAAAAAGCAAGATCATCCCAAGTTCAAGACATAAAAGAAAGGCAACAGTTTCACTGTATATATCATATAAAATTAAAACAAGCCATGAAAAATGAAACCTTGTCGTTGGATGGAGAGAAGCTAATACCAGCAGTTGGAGCAGAATGCTGCTTCATCCACGAAACCTTTTTTCCCCCAAAACAAAGGGCAGAAGAAGCATAAAATGAATATGATCAATTCAAATTGATCCATTTGAAATAATAATAAGAAATAAGAAAGAAAGAACTTGCTACAGAAGACGGTAACTCTGTGAACGACAACAATATTAAGCTGTTGACTAGACATGATTTAGACGATTATGAGTATGTTATTCTCTAAGACTATCTAAATAGACTGCACCTTCAATTGTAAACCAAGAAAAATGGCTAACATTACAGCATGCTATACAATTACAACACATGTCATACCTTAGGGCTACGACCAGTAGTATCCCACAAATGGACTGTCCCATCATCACCAGCCGTGACTAGAAGGTGACGACTAACTCGTGAATAATCAAGAACTCTCAACATCTGGTCTTAACATTTTAAAGAAGAGAGATTAGTCTGCAAACATTGATGCAATTCCAAACACTAAGGACATAGAAGCTTCAACAAAGCAGAGAAACCTGTTGATCGGGATCTTTGAGTTCAGCAGCCCTTGCCCCAGAGGCAAGGTTATGAAGTATAAGGTCCCCACTAAGGCTGATAGAAGCCAAATGTTCATCTTTACAGTTGTACATTACACCTGTGATAGCATTAGTATGACCCCGCAGCCATTTGATACAGCGTTTCTTTTGCAGATCCCATATCCTTACAACTTGGCCACTTCCTCCAGAACAAATATATCTGGATGCCTTATTACTGAAGCAGATAGCCGATATAGACTCCTGGTTTAAAAAATAAGGGGGAAATATCAGCATGATAAAACCCCAACAGAACCAAGTGAACATGCTTGATTCAAATCAAGTTACTATCAGGACCAAAACAGACAAAAGGGAGCAACCATATAATTGTAGCAAATAAATTAATATAAACCAAATAGTGTATGCAGTTAAGTAAGCCTAGATGCAATACAATACAACACAGACAATCTACAGTCTTGCTCACCTGGATCTTAAAGAAAATTAGAATAGATACACCAAATAAGGAACACAAGTATCATACGAAGATGCCTCACTGCCTTTGTCATTCTTTTCATTCTTTTTATTTTCTAAAAATGCAACAAAGGGCAAGTTCAGACAAGGTAGTCTTTCCCCTGATTCATAAATCCTTTTTATCAAAGTTTCCGTTGATTTTAACATTCCACCTAACGGGTCTTAAAACACAAAAAAAGTTTTTAAGTTTTACTCTATTAGTTATCAATGTGCCCGATGCACAAGCATAACATGACTGATATATTTAATTCTAAGGGACTACATTATAGTTTCCCGCATTGATAAATGCATGGACAAATTTAGGACTTAGGAATCTGCTCTCTCAACCTCAGGAACTATAATGAGGATTTAAACACAAGGGCAAAGTTGGTTCTCAGTGTTATGCAGATATAGGAATTACATTCTCTAAGCCCTAAACAGAAGAAGATTACCTCAATGTTATCTCCACTATCAGTGCCAGCAATGGGAATGGTCCCCATGCTTTGCCCATTCTTCCTCCACAACGAGATCTTCTTATCATCCCCAGCACTTGCCACAACCAAATCTGCAAACAAAAGACCAAAATTCACTCAGAAACAAAAATCTCCTCAATTCTATTGAATCTTGAAATTTCTATGCAAACCTGCGCAAGCAGAATCAGAAAAGGTTCTAAATTTTTTTATGAGAGAATTTTAGGGACTCACTGGTGTGGTTCCACTTCACAGAATTGACTTCTGAACCGGGAGAAGGGATGTAGCTGAGGGTGCAAGGGTCGCCGGGCTTCACGGAGCAGTCGAACAGCTTCACGGTGTCGCCGCCGCTCGCCGCCAGCAACGACGCCATTTCACGGATCCGCCCCCCCAAAAAAAGTAAAAATAAAAAACCGTTGCTTTTCTGGTCGCTGTATTTTGTTAAGAGGTTTTTCTGATTTCTTGGAAGGGTTTTTCCGTTTTGGGGGGGAAATGGGTGGGATTTATGTTTGTTTTGCGATTTGGATTTGGAAATGGTGAACCCTACAGAGAGCGAGGAGAGAGAAGTTGAAGAGAGAAAAAGGAAGGAAAAATTTGAACGACAAATAAATAGAAAGTGAGCGCCTTTTATATTATGGTTTCCACTATTTGCGACTCTCAAGTGTTGCCTTTGCTTCAAACTTCAAAAAATAATAGATATGTGTAAATTTAAAATGGAATAACTAATTAAAATGAATAAAAACTTAAGCTAATGACACAACCAAAGTTGATGGAATATATATTTATTATATATATTTATTATTAAGTGT
>NC_029791.2:11759968-11787188 GCF_000816755.2 Arachis ipaensis | reverse complement strand
TAATCATTTAACCTACAATATGTGATGATGGAAATTTTGACTTATAAAATTTGTATGTTCAATTTACAATAATAACCTTTAGAATTGTGATCATTTTTTACAATAATAACCTGATGAGCATGATCCTCTAGAAACAGAGGCAAATCCAGAGCATATTTAATGACACTGGATAAGAAAAAAGGAAATAACACTAGCTAAGCTTTGAGAGAAAGAATGGAGATTTAGGACATTTTGTAAGAAAAATAAGATATATTGCAATGTTCGTTGAAATCTGAATACAACTGAAGTGAGCTCCTCTTTTTATAGAGATCTCTGAAGGACAACAAAATCTTACAGAATTTAAGCAAGCCTATATAACAATGCCAGCTGGAAGATAAGGATAAGCCTTATCTCATTCTAACTTTACATAGACAAGTGACAGAGATCACTTTATTTTAGTGCACTTAATAATTGTACATAGTGGGGCATTTGTTTTAATAAATGGACAGCTTAAAATAGTCTTCTAGAATGGTCCCATCACCGTCTGAGAAGGATGATGTGTCATCACAAGCCAAGTTGACTGCTCTAAAGTCTATATCCGGGTCTTGTAAATAGGTAAGCGGATCCTCAGTGTTCGCTTCATTAGGATCTTGGGTATCTTGTAAATATGGGTCATATATGTCTGAATTTGGGCCTTCAGCATCATTTGGTATCCCTGCATCAATTTTGGTTGGGCTTGGTGGCAAGGCATATACTCTAGCACTTAGATATTCAGAATTTAGATCTTTATTATTTAGGAGATGTATGGATGAGCTAAGTTGATCGGAAAAGTTATACCTTGATCTCGGAGTGTAAAAAGAGTATTATTCAAATTGATTAATTATCCCTGAGGCTATGAATCTGGACTGAAATTCTTGAAGTGTAATTGGCAAAACATCTGATCTGAATGAGAGTCCTTCAATTAGATCTTTATCTCCATATATTCTAGGTTGCCAGAGTTGACAAAGGTATTTGGTCAAGGCATTTAAGACTGACTTTTCATCTATAGGCCATATGGTAGAGTATCCAACAATATCAATCCTGTTCATGGTGTGTGGGTTACCACCAGTGAAGTAACTTCTTTGTAAGGTGACAAATCAACAGAATTTCTGTTTTTCCTGGGAAGGTTTGTCCCACAGTTGATGGCGGTCAAGCATGTTGTATAACATTCCTCTCCATGCATCAAGTGGAGCATACATGGAAAATAATCGAACTAAATGGGATTGTGCTTGAGTGCTATTACACAAGATATGGTATATGGGGAAGATTGGTACTATGATGGCACATCTATATATGGAAGACAGAGCCCAGATATACTACATCATTTCTTCTGGTATAGGTCTTTGGATTATTTGGATAGTGCAGAAAGGAGTGTCCATGTTGAAGTGCCTGGGGTTCGGATGAATTTGGGTTATGACAAGAAGCTGGTGTAGCCAGTAGAACAGGATTTGTCGAACTAGGTAATCTATTTAAAACTCTGTCTGGGGTCTTGTTTTGAGGGAAAAAGGGCCAATCTTTCTTCTGTATGAGTTTATATGAAGCCGGTAATCAGGAAATATAATTGTGTATGGAGAATTGTATGTACTCATGGTGCAAATATAAAAGACTAGTTTTGGGATTGGTTCTTTGGTAGGCCTAGATAGGAAATCATCAAGTGTGTTTAGGTGTCCCTTTATGTGTTTTACCTCAAATTGATAACAGAAAAACCAGTCTTTCCATCGCAAAAGTTGAGAGTCTGGCAGGATCTTTTTCTTGATTTCTAGCATTGATGGGAGAGAGGTGTTATCCATCTCCACAGTGAAATTATAAGAATTGAGGTTGAAATTGAATTTTTCTATCCCGCGTTTAACAGCAAGGATTTCTTTGTAAGTGGCATAGTAGTGTTTTTCTGATTCTTTAAACTGTCTGCTAGTATGCGCACATCCATCAAAGATTATGTTGAAATAACAAGTGGCTCTCTACACAAATAGATTATGTGGTAGAACAAGTGGCTGAACTCAGAAACCGACTCTCTACACAAACTTTTCAACTTGACCAAGAACTCAAAACCTATATTGCAATAGGTATTTTGGCCCAGAGCTCCATAAGAAAAGCAGAGAACTGGACCAAGTTAAAGCCCAGCTCCGCCAGATTGAGATGGATAGAGACAAATTGGGTGTACCTCAGGCATTGGCTATAAATCCATTATCCATGTACCTTAAACCATATCCATCATATTCACCTGTCCTATTTTCCTCAGCATATTCACCACCTGAAACTCCAAATTATGAATCCATCTTCAAATCCACTTATCATTTAGTCAGACAAGCCAACACCAAAAAATCTGTCTCTCCTCAAGGACGACGTTATTCGTCCCAGCCACAGCCACCTCTCCAACCCAGACCTCGTCCTCCCAGGAGGACTGGAAATTTCTTAGAGAAGATATACCCTTTGATCCCCTACAAAAGACAAGGGCATAAAAGAAGGATCACATGCCCCAGGCTGAACAATTAATACCCCTTACTCTGAATAATCAATCAGACATTGAAGAAACCACTGATGAATCTATAGAAGAAACTGCTGAATGGTCAGAAGAAGACTATGTAGCAGACCTTTCAGCAATAGCCATGGTCAATCCAGTAGAAGAAGAAGAAGGAGAAATAACCTCTAAAAAGGATGAACCAACAACTTCAGTTAATCCTCCACAAATAGGATCTTTTGAAGTAAAAACTTCCAACAAATGGTTTACCTTTGATGATATTCCACCTTCAAGATACAGGGAAAGGTTAAATGAATTTGATACTTGGATTGAAACCAACATGACTAATCCAAATCTTTCAAGTAGACAAGTCCTTGCAGATTTCATAAATCGGATTACTGGCAACCTCCGAGAATGGGTTAATAACCTTTTCTGAGTATGAAAGACTCCAACTCATTAATAGTACTTCTCTTCAGTTTTTGGGAGTACTACACTAAGAATTCTTGGGAGATATTACAATTATCCAAAAAAAAATTTCAAGAGTATTTTGAAATGAAGTGTTGCTCACTCAATAGGAAGGACTTAGAAAAACATTACAAGAGGATGATTGCTAAATATTATCCCCTTGGAGGAAATAATAATCCACCACTCAAACAAGTCTTTATGGCATCCCTGCCAGATGAACTCTAGCCAGAACTACAACGGATGATGATGACTCTTCGTAAAGAAGTAGCTACCACCACCATTGGAGAAATATACCAACTGGCTCTAGCTGTCTTGAATAAACTATGTGAACAACAACAGATGTTCAAACGGCTCAATCAAAATTCAGGCAAACTCAAAGGGGCATGTAGTAAATCCTACTTGAAGATCAAATGCAAAGAACCTGGCATCTATGAATGTAAGTCAAAAAAGAAGACACATTGGCAGCAGCAATCTAGAACAATCCGACAGGAGACATTCAGAATGGGTAGAAGAAAGGAAAGATCTTTCCGCTATTTCAAAAGAAAAATCCTCCATAGCAAAAAATCAAACAAATGCTTCATTTGCGAAAAACAGGGTCACTTTGTTAAATCATGTCCCAACAAGATAAAAAAAGAAATAAAAATGCTTCAGTCTTTGATGGATGCAGCCTCCATAAAAGATGAAGAAGATCTTGAATCAGTACTTGAAGAGCAAGAAGACAAAGGTGGTGATACCCAATATGTTTTTCAAGACTCTGGCTCGAAAGAAAGCAGTTCAGAAGATGATTTCTCACCAGAGAGATCAATCTTTACAATAGCTTCCGTCACCGCAAGAACTCCTAAAGGATAAAAAATCTCAAAAGAAGAACTTTGATATCTTGGGTCTTTAGGAATAAAGCAGATTGATGGTACTCTCTGACCTCATTTCTACTTAAAGGTCAAAATTTCCATCTATGACAAATCACTGAAAGCTGTTGCACTGATGGATACTGGATCTTGTGCCACTGTCCTAAAACCACATGTCTTACCTAAAGAAATATAGGCGCCTTTTCATAAGACGTTTTCAGTGGCCAACAACGAAGTCTTCACCATCAATCTAATTTCCAAAAAATCTATTAGATTGGAAATATTTGTAGGTCAGACCACTTGGCTCAGGGTATTGGGAAGTTATCTCCCAGAAAAAGATGTCCTGTTTGGATTCGATGCTTTTTTTCGAACCCATAGGCTACATATTAAGCCCACTGACCTAAGTTACAAAAGACAATTCTTGCCTTACACAGGAATACAAAGCATCCTTGAAATTCAGGAAGCTCCAGATGAATATAAGGAGGTCCAACAACAACATCTTAATGCTTGTTGTGATAGTCATGATCAATTCAACCACCCTGTACCTTTGTGAAAGAATCCAGATTTTTATGTTTGCCTTCCTTTTAAAAAGAATGAGGACATCAACCCAACAAGGGCCACACACTCAAGGATGAATCCTAAAGATCTTAGGTTGGCAAGAGCTGAATGTGCAGCTCTTCTTGTTCAAGAGCTCATTGAACCAACCAATTCTAACTGGTCATGTCAAGTCTTTTATGTTGAAAAAAGGGCTGAGCAAAATAGAGGAAAAAAGATGCTTGTTATTGATTACAAGCCACTCAATGTCTTTTTGCAAGACGACAAATTCTCTCTACCAAGAAACCCAGTCATTACACAAAGGCTAAGTGGAGCAAAAATATTCAGCAAGTTTGATCTAAAAGCTGGTTTTTGGCAAATAGCGCTTCATCTTGAAGATAGATACAAGACAATCTTTTGCATTCCTGAAGCCCAATATTAGTGGACAGTAATGCCATTCGGACTCAAAGTGGCCCCATCTCTCTTCTAAAAAATAATGATCAAAATCTTCTGAGCCCATTTTACATTTCACACTCATTTATATTGATGACATCCTACTGTTCTCAAAAAACAATGAAGCCCATAAGGCACTCCTGCCCCAATTCACTCAAATCATTAAAGATCAGAGAATCATGCTATCATAAAAAAAAGCTCCCTTGCTCAAACAAAAATTGAATTTTTCGGGATGGTCTTCAAAGATGGATTTTTTCAACCAGAAAATCATATTGTCAAAGAATTAATTCATTTTCCTGATGAAAATATGACAGTCAAACAAGTCCAACAATTCTTGGGAATTGTAAACTACATCAAAGACTTTATTCTAGATGTGACCAAACACACTAGTCAATTGTTAAAACTCTTGAAAAATAAAACCCCACCATGAGGACTTGAACAAACCACAGCTGTCAAAATCCTGAAGAAAATAACACAAGATCCCCCTCCTCTAAAGATTCCTAGCACAGGAAAAAGGATATTACAGACAGATGCTAGTGATGAATTATGGGGAGTTGTGTTGCTTGAAGAAATTGATGGGACAAGACACCACTGTGCTCATGCTAGCAAACAGTTCAAAGAATCAGAAAAACACTACTATGCCACTTACAAAGAAATCCTTGCTGTTAAACGCAGGATAGAAAAATTCAATTTCCACCTCAGTTCTTATCATTTCACTGTGGAGATGGATAACACCTCTTTCCCATCAATGTTGGAAATCAAAAAAAAGATCCTGCTAGACTCTCAACTTTTGCGATGGAAAGATTGATTTTCCCGTTATAAATTTGAGGTAAAACACATAAAGGGACACCAAAACACACTTGATGATTTCTTATCTAGGCCTACCAAAGAACCAATCCCAAAACTAGTCCTTTACATTTGCACCATGAGTATACACAATTCTCCATACACCATTCCATTTCCTGATTGTCCACTTCACAAAAGTCCATACAGAAGAAAGATTGGCCCTTTTTCCCTCAAAGCAAGACCCCAGACAGAGTTAAAAATAGATTGCCTAGCCAGACAAACCATGTTCTACTGGCTACACCAGCTTCTTGTCATAACCCAAATCTATCCGAACCCCAGGTAGCTCAACATGGACACTCCTTTCTGCACTATCCCAATAATCCAAAGACCTATACCAGAAGAAATGATGTGGTATATCTGGGCTCTGTCTTCCATATATACATGTGCTATCATAGTGTCAATCTTCCCCATATACCATATCTTGTGTAATAGCACTCAAGCACAATCCCATTTGGTTCGATTATTCTCCATGTATGCCCCATTTGACGCATGGAGAGGAATGTTATACAACATGCTTGATCGCCATCAACTGTGGGACAAACCTTCCCAGGTAAAACGAAAATTCTGTTGTTTTGTCACCGTACAGAGAAGTTACTTCACTGGTGGTAACCCACACACCATGAACAGGATTGATATTGTTGGATACTCTACCATATGGCCTATAGATGAAAAGTCAGTCTTGAATGCCTTGGCCAAATACCTTTGTCAACTCTGACAACCTGGAATATATGGAGATAAAGATGTAATCAAAGGACTCTCATTTAGATCTGATGTTCCGCCAATTACAATCTAATAATTTCAGTCCAGATTCATAACCTCAGGGATAATTAATCAATTTGGACAGTACTCTTTTTACACTCCAAGATCAAAGCAGAACTTTCCTGATAAACCTAGCACATCCAGACATCTCCCAAATAATGAAGATATAAATTCTGAAGATCTAAGTGTTAGAGTATATGCCTTGCCACCAAATCCAACCAAAATTGATGCAAGGATGCCAAATGATGCTGAAGGCCCAAATTCAGACATATATGACCCATATTTACAAGATGCCCAAAATCCTAATGAAGCGAACACTGAGGATCTGTTTACCTATTTACAAGACCCGGATATAGACTTTAGAGCAGTCAACTTGGCTTGTGATGATACATCATCCTTCTCAGATGGTGATGGGACCCTTCCAAAAGACTATTTTAAGCCGTCCATTTATTAAAACAAATGCCCCACTATGTATAATTATTAAGTGCACTAAAATAAAGTGATCTTTGTCACTTGTCTAGGTAAAGTCAGAAAGAGATAAGGCTTATCCTTATCTTCCAGGTGGCATTGTTTAATAGGCTTGCTTAAATTCTGTAAGATATGTTGTCCTTCAGAGACCTTTATAAAAAAGAGGAGCTCACTTCAGTTGTAGATCTCAGCGAACATTGTAATATATCCACTTTTTCTTACAAAATGTTATAAATCTCCCTTCTCTTTCTGAATCTGAAAGCTTAGCTGGTGTTATTTCCTTCTTTCTTATCCAGTGTCATTAAGTATGCTTTGGACTTGCCTCTGTTTCTAGAGGATCCTACTCATCAGAATATGGCACGGATAGGATCCATGGAAATTTATCATAGTGGAAAAAAGACTCGATCTTATAATACCAAGTTTTACTCGAACCCTTTAAATCTCACTTGATAAGGTGATCGATAGGGATAAGTAAAAGGTGTTGTAACATCGATCTCCTGAAGTATTGGAGATCCACCCCTGTGGTATTTTTAAATATTAAAAACGTCTTTTGTTTTTGCTTTTTTTAAAAACAAGATATTATTAGCTTTTAGAAAAAATAAATAATTTATTTTTTTAATAAAAGTACTTTAAAAAAAATCACCCAAACATAGATTTTAAATTAAATAAAAATATTTTATTTAAAAAATACTTTTTTCACTCAAAAAATATATAAATGAAGCCTAGAAACAACAAAACTAAAAAATTCAACAACTAAAAGAATTAACAACACACCTCTCCTTGTAGCTATTGAATGAGGTATAGTATTTTTTAAAATTTTAATTTAAGTTTTCAAACAAATTGATTTTTGTTTTATTTAATATTTACGAGTAAAATTCATTCGTGCATGAATATTTTTTCATCAAATAGGTAAGAAAGTAAACGCATGAGAGATTACACATGAAAACATCATGAAAATTCAACATAAACATTACGGTTGGAAACTATTTTTCATTCCTTTAACAAATTTATATGCTCTAATTTATAATATCCGTCTTTTACCAAATTTTAAAAATGTCATATCCATCATGAAATTTAAACAATATGCACATAACAATTTCGTATTCCAACCATCAATTATTAAATTAGTCACTCATATAAAATATATGATTAGTCACTCATATAAAATATATATTTAAAATAAATTAAAATTCACCTATATTTATATACAAATAATACACAGATACATGATGATAACCAAGTGAATATTATTGTTGGTTAATCTGGTATTTCTTTGGCAGAGTGAAAATGTAACATATAACTTTTTCAAAGTTGAAGCTCAAAAAAATAGAGAAGCTTTGAATCCATGCAAAGAAGGGAACACACATGTTCCTAACAAGGAAAAAGTTCTAAATTTCCCTAACTAGCATAAGATTTTCAATGAACACCACACAAAATTACAAAACAATATAAAAACATTAAAATCATTAAACTAAATCCGACAATGGCATCTTTAGTGTGTCAATAAAATTGAGTAAAAAAGTTACCACATTCAGCTCTATCTTCGGAACAAAGGAGGCTATTTCCCTGACCCATCTACAACACATACATGTACATAATGGGTTGCAGAATAATTAGGCAGAAAATGAAAGAGAAAAATAAAAAATAAAAAAATAAAACAAAGCTTTTGCTTGTGACCATCCAAATCCAACTGTGATTCAAATCCTACAATTTGCACTTTTATGGTCCCCGCCTCCATGGATTGAATGTAGCATTAAACTCCGTCGTCTTAAAATCGGATAGAACTGAAGACCAGGCAATCTACACCATCTTCTGATTTTAACTTAACCTAACCATTAGGAGAATATATAATGTAAAAGTTGATGGATAATCATAATAATAAATAAATACATTAAAGAAGCAAAAATTCAGAACAGAACAAAGTTTTTGCTAAAACTCATAACAGAATGACCAAGAAAACTGGCGTCACATGACATTCAAGAACAAAGCTAAAAGAATGGAAACAAAAAAAAACAAAGCTAAAGGAATACCAATGAGATGTGTCCTGTAAAACACATAACAATGTTCCTACATTCCTACTTGGTAGGATTTGACAAGAGTAGAACTATGTTCTTTACCATGAAATCAGAGGGTTGTGTCTGTTGTGTAGAATTTGAACACTTACCTCCAAGTCACAATGCTTAGCAAAAAGTGTTGGTGACCAAGGTTCACCATCTAAACATTTTAATAACAAAGTTAATGAGAGATCCAAAATTAATGTCTATAATTTTAGAATACAAATGCTCTTGTAAAATCTTCAAACACGTTTATTTGTTTGTTTTTAAGAACATAAAAAAAAATGATGAAATCCCTAATTGACAAAAAGACATCATGTGGGAACATCTTAAAAAGTAAGATAATAGGTGATCCCTTTAAATCAAAATAACAAAATCTTAGTTGTGCCTTCAAACCATCAAGCAAAAGAAATCAAACCAATACTATGCATTTAGAAGATTTAGACTTAATTGATGACATTATCTCAGATTATTATCTTTCTAGGGTAAAATAGTCCGACTTTAATGCATGTCACTATTAAGCCCCTTTTTTGTTCTATATAAACCCCTTTCTTGCTCCAAGGACCTTGATTAAGAGTGGTTTGGCAAGTTGAATGTATAGTCATTATTCTCACTCTATGTTTCTTTGATAGGTTCTCAAAGTTAACAATTAACTCTCTAACTACCCAACCCTAATGAGCTATTGAGCTATTGAGCTATAAGAATTGTGTCATTTAACTGGATTTGCTACATAAAGATTTGAAATAAAAACCATAAGATAAAAGATTTGATATTGACAATGTGAGAGAGAGTAACAGTTTGTAGCAAGAGTTTCTCCTTATGGTGTTTTGTTATTTGAGAAAACTATATTGAGATAAACCAACTAGATCACCCATGTTTTCTAAAAAATCTCAAATAAGCAACATTCTGCACATGCGGGATGTATGCTCAATTAATGCACTTGTGAAAAACATAAAATTAAAAAAGCAATAGTTGTACCTTAATTAACCAATACTGTTGTGCCAACCATCAAATCTTGTTTGCCATTCCGAACTTTATCTTTTTCTCTGCAGGCTTGAGAATTTGAAAGGAACACATCAAGTTTTCATCTACACTCATCATGGCACCAGCATTGTCAAACTCGCCACAGTAGTTTGGAGCCGAAAATATTGTAACAAGTTGCCTTTCAGCAAAAAATTCATATCCATCCTCTACAACCTATAGAAAAAGTCATATAATGTTAACTTCCAATAAACCACCAAATGTTTAGCATTTTTATAGAGAAGATAAATGGGATTAACTAAAAAGGAGGACATAGAGGGTGACACGAGGAAAAAGGTATACATCATGACCTGATGAGCACGACAAATAAGGTCCAAGTCATGCTTTGTCAAGAACTCCGCAACCTTATCCGGGCCAAATGTGTAAGAAACTCCTCTGTCATTCATACCCCAACCCTTCACATCTCTACCCGGATCAGACCAAAGCAGATCACATAGCAAGCCAGTGTCTGGAATAGCAGTAGGACGTGGCAAATTCCTAATTTGATCCAAGTTTGTGAGTTCAGGGGAAAGGCCACCATGCATGCACAGTATTTTATCATCTATAAGGGCTGCCACAGGCAGACAGTTAAAAGAATCCGTAAAGGCTTTCCAGAGCCGCACATTGAACCTCCGCTTACATTCGTCGTAGAATCCATATATCCTATTAATGGAAGCACACTCATGATTTCCCCTCAACAAGAAAAAGTTTTCCGGATACTTGATTTTATATGCAAGCAAAAGGCATATAGTTTCCAAGCTCTGCTTCCCACGATCGACATAGTCTCCTAAAAAGAGATAATTAGCACTGGGAGGTAAACCTCCATACTCAAAGAGCCTCAACAAATCACTGTACTGCCCATGAATATCACCTGAAAGATGCAAAGTTCAACACAGCTTCTCTCAATTCTCAACAACAAATTAGTAGTGTTCTAAACAACTGCAAATGAATATCTTGAAATGAAGAATGAGAATGCTGAAACACTGAAGTAACAGGAAAACCTAGAGAGAAAAATAAAAATAAAAATAAAAATAAATCATATTTTGACACCACCCCACAATTTTATATCTCCCAATACAAAAAGGGTTGCCCACATTTTATTCACCCTTTCAAACCAACCAAGGATACCGTAAAAAGGTAGCAGCTTTAAACCCTAGACAAGAAAAAAAACTAATAATAACAACAAATAATGAAAATTAAAAGGGAATGGGGGAACAAAATACCACAAATCTTGATAGGGGCTTCGAGTTCTAACAAATTAGGCTGTTGAAGGAAGATGTCTCTGGAAGCAACACAAAGCTGCTTGATCTCGGCTTCAGAGAGCTGAACCTGCTTTCCAGGTCTGGCCAATCGGACCTCCGTAAGGCGGCGGATTATGTCGTCAAGAATTGCTTCATCAATCCCTTGTTGCTGTTGTCCTGCGTTGCTCATCGCAGCAACAAGATGATCAATAATCCGAATAATAGCTGGTAACAAAAATTGAAAACCGCTTCAGTCTCACTCACTCACTCACTCACACTCTGTTCTTCTTCAGGTTTTTTTTTTTTTATTTTGAAGAAACAAAAATAAAAAGAACAATTTTTTTTTCAGTTGTTGCCAAGAATCAAAGGGGGGTGAAGTGCTTTTCCCTTTCTTCGTGTATACTGTTTGTTTGTTTCTGTTTTTGAGAATTTGAGTTGTGTTTGCTCTCTCCGTGTCTCTGTTTTTTTTTTCTTAATAAAATTTGTACATTTATTATTTAATGTTATTAATTAAATTATTTAGGTTTTTTTGGGGAGGGATTATGGAAGCCCATAAAGCCCAATTTTATGTCCAGTTTTTTTTACCAAAAAAATTATATTTTTATTTTTGAAGTTAGTTTTATTTTATTTTAATTTTGTCCCAAAAAAATTTTATTTATATCAATATATTCTTACAGCTAAATTTTTAAAAAATTTACCATTAATCTAACAATAATGTATGGTAGCTATTTTTGATTTGTTTGTTTTGATGGTTGTTTTTAGAAAATTGTTGTTGAATTGGTTCTAAATTTTTTAAAAAATTATCCATCAAAGTATATTTGATACAAATCGAAATTTTTTGAGATAAAATTAAAATAAAATAAAACTTAGAAATATTTTTAAAATCTACAAATCGAAAATTTTTAGGATAAAATTGAAATAAAATAAAATTTAAGAGTATTTTTAAAATCTTTAACAAATTTTAAAAATAAAAAATATACTTTATCTATTTTAATAAATAAATTATAAAATTGGAAAATTTTTAAGATAATTGCAGTGAGAATTGAATGATTTTTAAAGGACTTAGGTGTGTTTGCAAGTTTGGTTTTGAAAGCTTGTAGGGAGAATGAAAAGGTTTTGGATCATTAAAGCTTGTTTAAAAGTTTAATTATTGGAAAGGAAAGAGTTTTGGAGATTTTTTTTAACCTTCAAACTTTTTTATTTTTAAGTTTCTCCAATTTTATGAGATTTAAATGATTTTTTTATTTCTAATAAATTATTATATCATCTTCTGTTTTTTTATTTTATTTCTAATATTCAAATAAAGGATAAAATTATAAAATTGTATAATAAAGGGTTAAGTACTGAAATCGTCCCTAAGGTTAGGGGTGAAAATCAAAATCGTCTCCGACCTTTTTTTGTTATTAAAATCATCCCCAACATTACAAAACGTTATAAAATCGTCCTTTTCCATTTCAATTTTATTTTTTTTACCATATTACCCTTCATTAGTAATAAAAATAATTAAAAATAATATTAAAAAATTAAACAAACTCCTGCCCCCCTCCCCTCCCCTCCCGTAACTCCCTCACTATCACACCTACGCATCATGTTCTGCATCATCTTCATCATCCTTATCACCTTTTGTCCATAACTTATGCATCATCCTTAGGCAACTATCTTCCTCTCCCTCTTCTTTTTCTCATGGCCATCACCCACAAACTAAATTCAGCAACAGCAACAACAAATTAACCAACAAATTCAGCAACATTAACACACATTTAGCAACAGCAACAACAAAATGAATAACATCAACAACAACATCCACAAAATAAATTAACAAAAATTTTAAATTTAAGAACAATTCAGCAATCATCAACTGCAACTTCAGATCCAAATTCAACAGCAACAGAAATTAAAAAAATAAAAAAAGAAAGAACAAAAAGAAGAGGGATTTGAGGCTGAAGACGACAAACTCGAAGACGCTTCTATCGATCCCACCACCCTCTGCTCTCCACCTTCCCAACCTCTCACAACTCACCTCACTCCTCCTACCTGCATCTATCCCAATGGAAAGTGGTGAGCTCCAGGAAACAAAAACAGAGAATCAGAGAAGTAGAACAGGAAGAAGAATAGATCTGAATCTGGAAGGAAGAGCGATACGGCAAGAAGGCAGAACGGAGGCGCAACACTACAGAAGGCAGAACGGAGGCGTGGCGCTGTGAGAGGAAGAACGCATGCCGGCGCTGCGAGAAAAAGAGCATGACGGAGAAGGAGTCGACGCCGAAGAAGAGTCAGAGAACATGGTTGTCGTCGAAGGGTAAGGATTAAGGTCGGTGATGGAAAGGGAGAAGAAGGTGGAGAAGGAGATGAGGAAGGTGAGGCCACCGTTAATGGAGGAAGGGTTGAGGTTGGTGATGGAAAGGGAGAAAAAAGTGGGGGTGGAGATGATACGGTGGCGAAAAGAAAGAGAGGAAGAATTGGGGTTGTGGTTGGGAGGGAGGGTTCCGAAGAGGGGTAGAAAGAAGGAGATCAAAGGGAAGAGAGGGAGAGACAGGAGACAAGATGGGGGGGTTGGGGTTGTTGGGTTTTTTTTTAATTTTATTTTTATTAATTTTAAGGGTAATTTGGTCAAGAAAATAAAATTAAAGTAAAAAAAAGACGATTTTATAACGTTTTGTAACGTTGGGGATGATTTTAATAACAAAAAATTGTCGGGGACGATTTTGATTTTCACCCTAGACCTTAGGGACGATTTAAGTACTTAACCCTATAATAAATTATTAAAACTATTATTATATACTAAAAATTAGTTATTATATATTTATGTGTGTATCTTAATTTGCTTTTATTTATAAATTCTTAATTATGTGTTTCTATTTATGGTATTTCATCAAAATTATTAATTGCTTAGCTTGAATTGGTTTTCTACTTGTTGTGATCATGATAGTTATAGATAACAAAGTTGAATTTGTCTAATTATTAGCTCACTAGTACGCTTAAATAAGTGTTAGGATTCGAATTCCATTTTATGCATGCAACAATTCATTGGCCAACGACAAACTCTTAAATGGAGTTCGATCCGTCATAGATTAGTTTTTAACTTAAACCTAGAGGATACTGTGAGAAATAAAAAAAAAAAGTTATAAATTTTGTTATAGGATTCATTTAAAATAATGTTTTATACATATTTTAAAAAATATTTTATAAAAAAATTGTAAACCAAATTTTTCCTTAATGCCTGTCATATAGATGGAAGATTTAATCATTTAAGATTTATTACAAAACCGGAATTTGTTTTGTGATGAATGAGATATTTTGTGAGACAGTATCACGATTCCATGTAACGTTATTGGTCTCAATCTCTCATGCTTTCGAGTCCTTTAAAATCGTGCAATTGCAGTTTTGAACAAACTCTCAGTTTTCAAAAACTCTTATTCGACCAAGCTTATTAGAGATTTTTAATTTTAATACGGAGGGGTTGATGGAGTATAGCAGCAATATGGGGTTTATGGTGTTTCACGGAGATGTGATGGCTGGGTAAGAAAAAATCGGATGGACTGATTTGGTGGACGGAAATCAGACGGACCGATTTGAGGATGCGGCAGGTGCACCAATCGGACCACCGATTTGGGTTCTCTGACCACGCATCACGCATGCAGCGTTCTTTGGTTGGCCCGTGACTCCCTCATCCAAAAGACCATTATTTTCCCCCTCCCAGGAGTATACCTTTCACTCTCGTATCTCTCTCTTCAACACATACTCAATCCCACCACTTTCTTTCTTTAACACCATTGTTGGATCACAACAAACCTTCAAAAAAATTTAAAAAAAATGCTAAGAAGACCAAAAATTAAAAAGTAAATCAACCAGAATTTTATATTGTTAATTATTTTGGACATCTAAATTATGTAAGTTTTTATTTTTTAATAATCTGATTTAATAATAATAATAGTGATAATATTAAATTTTATTAGCAATATATATTATAATGGCACTAAGTAGAGATTAATCATGTATGTGTGTATGATTTTATTGTTAAGTGGTTAAAAATAGAATTCAAAATAGAAATTAATCATGTATGTATGTATGTATGATGTGGTGCTTTACCGAAGAATTGGATTTTTTAAATAATTATTGGTTAAAATAAAATAATAAAAGAATGAATGAATGTAATGAAGAAGGAGAAGGGATGAGATCTGTACATATTAGATTAGAGTAGAGTAGATTGATATATTGTTATTGTTATTATTATTATTAGCAGTAGTAATTGAGTTTAATAAATTATTATGATTAATAATAAAAATTTAATAAATTATTTTATTTATGATCATTAATAATTGAATTTTAATTCAGTAAAATTTAGACAATAAATTAGTAATAACTAAACTTAGATTAGGAAATTATTATTATGATGCCGTGTTATGAATAATAATAATAATAAAATTAGTATGCTGTTTTATGAATAATAATAACAATAATAAAATTAGTATGCTATTTTACGAATAAATAGTTTATTAGTCGTGAAATTATTCTAGTTAGTTAGTTAAGGTTAAATAATTTTTGTTATAAGGTAATGAATATGATTGAAGGATTTTTGTATAACAGATTTACCGTGTATGTTTGAAATGCAATTATGCTGGAATTAGTTATAATGGACATGTAAGGATAATTGTGTTTTTGAGAATATAATTATATTATACTGGTACTTATAGCGGAAATGTGATATTGTAGGGTTCACGGATGTTGATGTGTGATCATTTAAAGCCGCCGGATCCATACAACTAAATTGTTGAGTCACACTTGCGCGAGACTGGATTTTATTATGTTTCACAAATTGGAATTATCCACTGTCAGTCAGCAATGATTAATGCTCTGATTGAGAGATGGCGGCCTGAGACTCACACATTTCATTTTTCGGTTGGTGAGTGTGCCGTGACCTTGGAGGATGTGGTGATAATTCTTGGTCCGCCGACAAATGGTCTTCCGGTTACAGGACCGACCATGAGTAGTTTTGAGGCATTGGAAGCCGAGTGCTTGCACCAATTTGGAGTTACACCGAGGAAGACGGACTGTAGAGGGAGCTTTATAAAATTAACATGGTTTAGGAGTTTGAAAGATCGTATATTGTTGAATGATGATGTGCACATTCAGATGTATGTAAAGTGTCACATAATGTTGTTATTTGGGACAATTCTGTTTGGAGATAAGTCAGGTGCAGCTGTGCATTGAAAATTTTTACCTTTGCTCCGTAACTTTGGTTAGATCATACAGTTTAGTTGGGGTTCGGCATGCCTGGCACACTTGTATAGATCATTGTGTAGGGCAACTCGTGTCGACTGCAAGGAGATGGACGGTCCACTGACACTGTTGCTCACTTGGGCTTGGATCCGGCTACCATTTCTAGCGTCGATTCCCGGCAATCCCCGAATGTTTCCAATTGCAAACATGTAATTTTGATTAAAGTATGCATTAAAAGAATTGATAGAAATTGTATTTTATTTTCCACAAGATAAGTTAACTAATGGATTGTCCGACGGCAGGTGGCGTAACTGGGACCGTGAAAACTATGCCTACGGATATAAAACGCTTGCACACTACAGGAGGTTGTTGGATGATCTACAAGAATGACAGGTATTTTGTAAAATACAAGTACCTTACGTAACTTGTTAAGTGAATTAATTGTTGTGTAATCATCTGACTGGTTCGATGTGTCCAGTTTCTTTGGCAGGCTTATGGCATTGGAAACATCGACCCAGACGTGATTCCTTTAGACATCCGTCATAATTCGGTTATCTGGAGTGCCACAGTGCCACTCATATCTTTTGAATGCATCGAGTGGCATGCATCTGATAGAGTCAGGAGGCAATTTGGATTGAGATAGGGTGTTCCTAATCAAGAGCGGGATCTAGGTGCATCACACGGCGAAATTCTAACTGGGCCTAAGAATCAAGATTGGGCCAATACCCACTCTTTTTGGGTGATGCAGTGGACCAATCGGTATAGTCACACTCTCTCTGATGACTTGGTGCATTTACATTATCCATTAGAAATTTACATGCATTGGTACCGAGAAGCATTTGGTGACCACTTGCAATTGTCGAACCTTGTATTCGAAGATAATCTAGAAGGTACTCCACCACCACCGGCACCGGAACCGGAACCGAAACCGGCACCGGTACCTCCCCCACCGCCGCCACCGGAACCGCTACAACAGAGGGGTTGAGTATTTTGCACCATATGTTCCTGACACGTATCCGTCTGATTATTTTTCAGCGTCAGTCACGGTACATCAACAGTATTGGGGTGGTCCACAGTTTGAGTATGGAGAGCAAACTTCATTCAGTCAGCTGCTTGGTTTCGTGGCATCGGGGTCGCACCACTCACATTTAGGTAATTATGTTGACATTCCCACCGACCATCAAGCACATTCGGGTGGTATTACTCCAACTAGAAGGTCATTGGATTCGAGACCTCAGGTTTGCACTTCCTCTAATAGTTCTGGTGCCAGAATGTCTGTTGACTCGAACAAAAGTGCTGAAGGGGCGGGAGGGATTATACAGAGTGGAAACCCTAGACGTATTCCGATGAGTCTGATTCATGAGAGTAATAGGGCAGTTGATGATGAGACTGATAACTGCCTAGTAGACCATCCAGAGGATGCGGATGAGGGTGAGGATGAGGATGAGGATGAGGGTGAGGATGAGGATGAGAATGATGACGATGCTGTTGATGAGGATCCAGCGCCTAGTGCAGGTAAAATAAACTATTGGTAATGATTTAGGGCTTGATTATGAATTTATATTAGTAGCTTCATGGTGAACTTGTATTTGTATTACATATTGAATTGCCATTTGAGTAATAGCATCCAACATTTGTTGTGTTTTCATAGGTACGGCCACAAGTGAAAAAGGTAAAGGTTACAACCTTAGAGCTGATCCTAGTGAACAACTCATTCAGTCTGTAAAATGTAGCCTTAACAAGCGCAGTCACCGGGAGATTGCGTGCACCCTTTAAGACGGAATTGATGCACTCCACAAGATTGGTGGTCATATGACCCCATCGGTATCCACCATCAAATGCCAAAGCATATTGCTCACGTGGGATTCGATCAAGCCAGTTGGTGTAAGCCTCACCCTGTTCCTTTAATCGTTCATAGCGCATCTGGTACTCCCTGATCGTCCTCGAGTATCCTATGAAAAACATTCAGTCAACAATGAACACCATTCTATTTGATCGTACTTACAATAAATTCAAAGTTCATTGTATTTAAACTTACCAATGTTGACGATGAGCTTCTGCAAGTAAGGTGCCTTGAACTTCCTCAAGAAGTTGGACTCAATATGCCAGATACAAAACATATGGAATGCTCTAAGCGTAGACCAAACCCCATTACTTCTCTCAATAGCTGACCTAATAGAATCGTGTCGATCAGAGATAAGTCCCACACCATCACATGTCACCACATGTTGACGTAAGTTACTCAAGAAAAAGTACCATGCATCAGAAGTCTCTCCCTCCACTATGGCGAATGCAATAGGCACGATGTTATTACCATCTTGTGAGACTGCAACCAATAAACAACCTTTGCATTTTCCATACAAATGAGTTTCGTCCACCTGCACCACTGGCTTGCAGTGTCTGAAGGCCCTTATACAAGGGTAATAACTCCAGAAGACTCTATGCAGTACACGTATATCAGGAACCAAATCATCCCCCTGGTAAGCAGGCATTGTTTCAAAGTGAACCACTGCTGATGGCTCCTTGTGACACATGGCCTCAAACCATATGGGCAAAGCTTCATATGATGCTTCCCAACCTCCAAAAATTGATTCCACCGCCTGCTGCTTTGCTAACCAAGCCTTGCGATAACTGATGGTGTAGTTAAACTTTGACTGGACTTCAGCAATGACTGATTTCACCTTTATAGATGGGTCAACCTCTACCAATGGCTTAATTGCTTCTGCAACTGTCTTGGAATCCAGCTTCGAATGGTCTTGCGAAGTAGTAGACCTAGTACAAGTGTGACTTCCATTGTACCTCCTTATCTCCCAACAGTACTTCTTTTGCATTTTGGTAACCCTGATCAACCAGTCACAACCATTGCCATATTCTGTACATTTGGCAAAGAATGTCATCGGTTCCGACTCATATACTCGATAGTCTACACCTCTCCGGATGGTATAATCTTTCATTGCCTTGATTACTACCTCCTTTGAACTGAATTCCATCCCCACTGCGAACTCACCATCCGCTACAACAGGAAGCGTTGCAAACATCAAAAGAAATAAATCCTGTATTATGTACTCAGTAATAAATCATTTATTATAACTCAATTAATAAACACACTTTACCATGTAAGATCATAATAGTCTTTTTTTTTTCGCTATTCTATCTACGTAAAGAACAACTAAATATAATCCATAATAAAAAACTATTAATTAATAAAAAATCAAATGCTATGCTCACAAATGACTATCCACATATCACATATATTACTCATCTGACTTATTGATCAGCTACTACAGAGTTTCACATAGCTGTCTAGCTTTACGCACCTACATTTATATATTGCAAAAACTCCGGTGCGTGCATAGCCTCCAAATCCAACAACCGCATGAAAGAAGGCTCCTGAAACGGATGCGGGTTTGCTAGTGCATTTGCAACTTCCGCCACATCTGCGTTCATAGCGCCGCCAGCTTCATCTTCGTCTTCACCTGGACCAACGATCTCATAGTTACTTTCAAATTCATCCTCGCTTTCACTATTATAATCTTCCAATTCAATGTTACGGTCCGCTTCAGATTGCTCAAACTCAACATACAACTCGATGCACGACATTCGATGGCGATTTTCTATATACATTGAAAACATTTCATGCATACTCGCTTCATCCATCACGTACTTGGTCTGAAATTGAACAAACCCACCAAACACAGATAAAGGATACCTGTACAAAATACACGATACTCTCCTAGATCTTTGAGAATCTATCTTCTCACAAATCACACCTTTCAATTCCTCAAATGACAATGTGAACGGAATAACAACATCTAATAGATTTTCACACACAAATTGAACTCCTTCATATGTTTGCAACAAAATCTGCCCATAATAATAAATTTTCAACACAACTCTATCATCCATATCAGTATACGTACTTGCCTATTCTCACACTCACTGAAATCTATTCTACAAGAATGAAGGAGAAGAATGAGAGAAAAGGAAGAACATCAGCTGAGACCGGCGATGAAGAAATGAGGCTTCTGTGATTTTTTTTTTCATTTTATGTATGCCGTTACAGGCAAATCGGACGGACCGACCGCGTGCCACACAAATCGCTTGGTTCGATTGGTGCACTGCCGGATTAAAAACAATTTTTGGCGACCCAAAATCGGTGGGTCCGATTACTGCACTCTCCGTTTTATAAAATTGGGCTCCCACAAATCGGTGGATCCGATTTGATGTAAACTGAATCTCTCTTTCACACAAATCGGTGGGTTCGATTTGTGTTCCTTCCTCTTTCTGCTTGAAATCGGATCCACCGATTTCTTCCTCCCAAATTCTTAAAAGCAATGCAGTCATAATAGTGTAATTCTCCCCTAATGATCATAACGCATTATAACTCACACCACTAAATTATATAAAAAAAAAATCAGCCAGCTTATTATTTAAAAGAAAAATAAGACGTTATTTTATTATGATTGTAGAACTAAAATTACATCATAAGCGTATGTCTTTTAGTACTTAAAAGACTAATGATTTATTTATTCACTTAATCCACACAAATTGTTTAAATTCAGACACGTTACATTTGCTGAAACTTTTGGCAAAAGAAAGGGTCTTTACCCTACCGACCCAAAACAAAATCCACTTTTGGGTTATAATTATCAAAGAAAAAGTATGATGAGTCAATGTATATTTTATATAATGTGTACAATGGAGTTAAATTGAAATTAGAATTAAATTAGAAGTAATTAATTAATTTTGAATAGTTTTTAATTTAAAATTTGAATTAAATCATGATTCCCGTTAGTTATGGCAATTAATTAATTTTTAGTAGTTATGGTAATTAATTAATTTTGAGTAGTTTTCCATTTAAAATTTGAATCAAATCATGATTTCCATCAGAATTAAATTAGGATTTTCTCCCTCTCTCAATATGGTGTAAACTCTTCTCTCACTCTCTCCTCGAAGCAAAAACTGGTACAGTGCCGCCATGGTTACCAGTCGTCGTCGGACATCGCGCCAACACTCTTCCAACTGGCGCCGTCGTCCGCACAGGCCACCGTACGTAGGGAAGACGCGCATATTGTGTGAGTTGAGCTCGCAGCACCGCAGCAACCCGGACGTCCAGCGCCTCCATCACAGCCGGTTTGTGCCTTCTTCCTGTCGTCGGATGTTCACTTTCTCTGTGAACGTGGATGGTTATTCTTAGGTGCTTAGGTGTAGATGATGATTGCTGGTTATGATTTATACACGTTCACATTGGATGTTCGTTTTTGTATGATTTTGGATGTTCACTTTCTCAGTTTTCGTGGATATTTATTTTTCAAGTAATTCAACAAGACCCAAGCAGCAGCGCTGGGATGATGTGAACGCGGAGTTCGGGGCTGCAACTCACGTCGATGACGCTGACAGTTGTAGGTCACAGATGTTCGGCCGCGTGAGGAGTGACGGAGGTTCTTCCGGCGAGAGCGTTGGCGCAAGGAGGCGGAGCGTGACAATTTCGGTCGGCAGGAATGGAAGCTACACGTCACGCAAAAACAGAGCGGTAGAACACAGGTTGCTGCGCGCGGGGCGGCGAAGAAATGGGTTTTTCTATGGAACAAACAATGGGGTTTTTTGGAGGGTAGGTAATGGTGGGTGATGAAGGGTTAATGAGAAAGAATTTGGAGTAAATTGGGGATAGAAATCACAAAAAGCAACTAGAAATTAGGGATAATAATGTTTAATTTATATTATTAATACATATTGGACCAAATAAATAGCTCATTGTACATATTGTATAGATATCTCATTGTTTTCCTAGCGGAACTCTTACCCAAAAAACAGGGACAGCAATATCTTCATGCTCCTTTTTATTATGATAGACTATTTTTTTTCTCGAGAATTTTAAAGATTAGAAAAAATATTCATAATTTTTAATTTATTTCAATTATTTTTTATTATTTTAAATAAATTTTAATTCTATACGAATTAATACTGAGAAGCATGTGCCTATCACTCCAGCAATGGCACCGAAGGTCCTTGGAAAAAGAGCTCAACAGCCTTAGATTTTTGTGAAGTAGATTCTAATTCCGGTGAAGAGAAGAGTGAAACTCCTATAGCTATAGGCCTTAGTCCCAAACAAAAAAGATATTTCTCATGTAACTAAATTCAACTAATTCATGATATATATGTATTTTTTTATTTTTTTATTTAATTTTTTATCTTTTTTTTTCTTCTTCCTTTTTTTTATCATTATCATCTTATTAGGTATCGATATCGTTTTTTTCTTTTATATTTTTTTGTTTTTATTTATTTTTGTTTATTTATTTGTTTGTATATTTTTAAAATTTTATGAAAAAAATACAAATATGATAATTATAGAATTTAGGAGTATATAGTCCAATTTTAAAATAAATTTATTTAGATAAAATCCTCTATTTTTAAAATAAAACGTAAAAATATACAAAAAAATTAGTATCAATAACAAAATATAAAAAATAAGTAGAACATGTTGGGAGAAAGAAAAAAAAAAGATAAAATATGAAAAAAAAAAAAGAAGTAAAAGAAGAAGATATGTTAGGAGAAATTTTGGATAGTTAAAAAATTTCGATGCTATTTAAGTTAATTCGATTTATTATTATTGTACAACACATATATAGTATATCGAATCAGCTTAATCCGATTTACTACTAATATTGATTATTGACATTTCTTATTTTTTAAGCTAATCGTATTAACTTTAAAACATAAATGTCAATAAAAAAATATTTTTTATTTGAATTTAAATAAAATATCAAAAAAATCAAAACAAATAATAAAAAAAATCTAAATTTTGTAGTTTAGTTCAAATTTCAAAAAATCTACATTTTTACAAACTTATGAATTTAAAATGGAATAATAAACAGTTTTTAAAAATTCGTTAAAAATCATTCTTTAACTCTTTATAAATTATTTATGACCTATTTTATTAATTTGAACTATTTATTTAAAAATTATTTTATTAGATATAATTAAATTGATTTTATGATTATTGAAGTTTAAGTTGATTAGGATTATATTATTATCATCAAGTTCCGAATCCGCCGATATGAGTGAATATCGGTATTCTTTGGTGAGCTTAGCTGTACTAATGCTTCACCATATATCCTTTATCATTATGTTACTAATGTCATTTATATTAATAACTCATATATATTTAACCCTATACATATTATTACTTATGTTTTAATATACCTATTTTTTATAATTATTCCTTTAAAATATTTATAACTTGAATTACTGACTCAACAAAATTATAACTTGACACATGGCTTAAGTTTGACATCCAATCCCCTACGTGTCACTTAATCACTCATTATCATCATCATCTATTGCAAATCATCATCATCATTGAAGCCATTAGAAAAAACTAAAAAGAAAGAAGTCGAGAGAGAAGAGAGAAACCGTGAAACCTCTCAGCTTCCAAGTTCAATTTCTTAAGATTTGTAACTCCAATAAAAAATTTAATTCGATTAATGTGTTTGTATCTTCCACTTCTTTATGTTGACGTCACTTTTGTTCGGGAGAAGTTAATGGTGGCACCGCTGATCTTTCAGGCATGGTTCGGCTAAGTGGGAGTCCTAGAGGTAGAGTAACCGATTTTGACGTTTTCTTCTTCGATTTTTCGTTCAGAAAGCTTTCTTGATGTTTCGATTTGGTGGTTGTCATACAAAGATAAAATTTGGTAAATTAATTACGAATTAATTGTGTTTTTGATATGTGATTGTTGATTGGATGTTTGTGACTTAAAATTGAATGATTTTGTGTTTAAATTTTGATAAAATATTGTTGATTTAGTGCTTTATATTTCGATTTTGATGAGGCTGTCAAACCAGTCTGTTTGTTAGGCCTAATTTGAGGGCTGTTGTTAAACTTGAATATTGAGAAAATTGATGAGGTTTGATAGCCGCGAGATTAAATTAAAAGTCGTGAAAACTCGGTAATTGAAAAGTTCAAAAATAGATTTAAAATCAAGTATATATTTTGAAAGATTACAAAAGAAGATTTCGGTTTTGAAAAGAGATATTATCACCAATACAAAAATTATTTTGAGTATAGAAATATAATTTGATAAAAGATCAGGGTTAAAAATAGTAATCATATAAGTTTTGGGATATTTTGAGTAAAAGGTAAAAGTTTCGGAGTAAATTGGATATTTTATAAAAATTTAGGATTATTTTTAGAAATATGAAGTTAAATTAGTAATTTTATAAATATAAAATTAAATTAGTAATTTTATAAAATATTGTATTAAAAAGTAAAAATAATATAATCGCTAAAAGTTTTAGAAATATAAAGTTAAGTTAAGAATTTTATAATTCTCCTTTCATAAGACATTTAGGAAAATGTGAGAGAAGAGTGTGAAAATAATTTGAGATATTGAAAGAAAGTAAGTAAAAGAATGAAGAAAAAAAGGAATGTATTAACTAAAGGGATCTCTGTCACAGGAGAGCAGAGAGCAAAGACTAAAAAAAATCTAACGAATCTCTGTCACAAGAGAGTAGAGCACAAAAAAAAAAAAAAAGAATGTATTAACTAAAGAGATATCTGCCATAGGAGAGCAGATGACAAAGATAAAAAGAGTAATTGATGGTGAATAATGAAAAAGATTATGTGAAAATCTACTGCAAAAGGACAATTAGATAGATGGTAGTGCGACCACCGAGATTTGTTTTCCAGAAAACTTTCAGCCTAGGGCCGCAGCCTATGACAATAGGGGGTGTTCACAGATATTTTATTATACATACTTTCGACCTGGGGCCGCAGCTTGTAACGACACGGGTGTTCACAGAGATATGTCAGACATACGTTGGCGAGGGAAAACTACCCTGTATTGACAGGAGATATGCCAACTGGAAAGCCGTATTCGGATATGATTACCGAATATTGTCAGAAGCGGGTGTGTAACCGACAAATGAGCTCATTACTTACACTAGGAATAGACATGCATTATACTTGTTTGCGCATATCTGTGTGTATCTCTGTGAATGTGTGTGTGCTTTCTGATTAAGTGCTTCTTTGTACTTTTGTATGTTTAAGCTTATATATACTCTATTGTTTGTCTGCGGTTAAAACAAGAATAAAATGAACATAACTATCCACCTCAGTCCTACTAAGGACTCCCCAGTTTTTACCCTCTATTTTCACCCTTTTTAGCTACAAGTATAAAGGCTTATTGTGAAACTGCAGAAACATAAAAGAATTTGTTTGCAAGTTGAGTTGTTATTAGAATTTATTTCCTCCTCGTCTTGTTAGTTGAAATTTTATTCAGAAGAGTATGTTTTGTAATTAGTTTTCTATGTAATACTATAATGTATTATTAACATTAAGTATGTGAATATGTGTTAATTATTTTGACAGATTAACGCGTAAAGACTCAATATTAATGAAATTAGGTTAGCAACACCTTATTTTTTGCATGATCAATGATATGCTAAATATTGGATCGTTACATGCGTTACTTCTGACTCTAAAAAATTTCAAATATAAAATAAAAATCCAGAATCATCAGACATAACACATAACTATTTGTACAATATTAATATTGTATAAAATATTAAAATATAACAATAATTATAATTAAAAATATTTTAATTATAGCTCAAATTATATATTATATAAATATAATTAGTCATTTTACATACAACTTTGGTGCGAATCATCAATCTCAACATCATATAAAAAAACAATTCCCGCCATTGGTGGCATTATTATTTGTTCTTCCATAAGAGGATCACAGTACACAAGTATTTTCTATTGATAAAGATAATATTTAAAATGAAGCGCACCTTAAATCCATTGTTAAGTGTCAAGTGTCAATAACTGTTAGTTTTCAAAATCTTATAGGCTCGCAATAATGCTTTTCACGACTTGAGAAGATTGTAAGCCACAAAACCTTATGTTTTTCTACATTTTTTGAATAAAGATGTGAAACCAATCTTGTAATCTAAGATTCTATCATTAAGTTAGCATTTTGGTTTTGATAGAAATTTTAATCTTCCTAGGTGCGCCGACTTAGTTGCTTTGATTGTAGTTTTAACCAACTCACATGAACATAAAACTGTTATATTTATTGTCAAAATTAGCTTTTATAGATATTTTTTATTTTTTTATAAACACTTTCATGCATGCCAATACAATAATAGAATTATATCATTTTTTTTTTAAATAAAAAATTTCTAGCCTCAACCTTTTTGTTAGTGGTAAGTACTATTCTTTCATCTCTTCCCATATATTCACATATATACAAGACTTTGTCAATACGGATAGATAGAGAGAACGATCATTGTTGATTTTGGTGACAAGAAGTGATACCAGCAAAAACACTGCAACATCCAAATCAAAATGGATTTAAAAAATATCGACGAGAGTTAAAAATGTGTAACGTATTTGAAAAAATCTTTGATTCTTATTATATAATTTACGTTGTTATTTTATTTTATCTTATTAATTAAGATAAAAAAATATTTAAATTTAAATATTAGTTAAAAATTTGCGATTTCTTGACCAATTTAATCCGTAGTGAAGACTAAACCCGAAAGATCAAGTCATTATTCGATCGTTTTGAAGATTTAGAAATTGAGTTTGGAACAACATACATCTCCAAAATTACCCATTAAGCAAGACATGGATTTTGCCCAAAACAAAACCAAATTCAAAGATCAATTAAATACTATATACATTATGTAAGTTGTAATAATTCATCCCAAACAATGGTTTAAAATTGAGTAAGTTAATGAGTGTGAATAAAAAATCATATGAAAAATAAGATAATGATACGGTGAAAAATAAAATTAGGTGAAGAGAAAATGTTATTATACTTTTTTTATA
>NC_029791.2:11747787-11759857 GCF_000816755.2 Arachis ipaensis | reverse complement strand
TTTTCATATAATTTTTTAAATGATTTATTTTAGTAATTATTATATTTATTTAATTTGTTAAAATAAAAAATCCTATATATAATACACATACACTTCTTTAAAAAAAAATAATTACAGTATTCATTCTTCATCCACTTCACTCTTCACAAAACATATTCGCCTGACAAATATGCATTACCTTATGTTAAGGATTCCATTCCATGCCACATCATTAAGCCAAAGTTCTCCACTAACTTACGACCTAACCTAATCATCTATCGCATGATTATTACTTATTATTTCCTAATAATACGTAGTTTTCTAAAATACTTTGTCATCAAAGAGTTGAGAATGAAAGATGTTAAGAAATATTCCCGGTGCATTGCATTACATTATTATTATTATTATTAACTGCAGACTAATACCGTAAGTAAGAAAGACTAATATTGACGGAATTGAGAACATAGCACGGTTTTAAGAACCAGACTGATGAATCTTAGTCACTAAACTGATTCAGTTAAAATAAAAAATCAGTTAGTAACAAATTAGTTAAAAAATAAAAAATTTGATCAAAAATAATTAATCGAATGAACCGTTCAATTTTTTATGATTTTATCGATAAATTGCTTTATAATAATAAAAATACAAAAAAAATCTTTTTTTAATATATATTATACATAAATATATTATTTTATTATATTCATTTTAATTTTGATTAAATTTGAGTTGAATCTTTAAATTTTTAAGCTTTTAATTTTATTGGTTTAATATAATAACCGATTTTGTTTTCGGAATCTTAGACATACCACACTCCTTAGCTTCGGGATGAAGAGAAACAAAGCTTAAAATTAAAACAACTAAATCAGCGTCATGCTGGCATAGCCATCTTTTGTCTTCAACGAGAAATGTCATGCGGACATAGCCATCTTTTTATAATAATAGGATAAAAATTTACGTATAATTATCTCTTCACATAAAGTTAATAATTAAAAATTATTAAATAATAATTTAATTAAATTTATTAAATTATCTAATAATTTTTAATTATCAAATTTACATATAAACAATTGGATATAAATTTTTATCTAATAATAATAATCCATGGTTATTAAGAACTGAAGGTTGATGCAGCATCCTAATTGTTAAGGTGCCTCTAGCATTATAGATAGTCTACGGTATTGGCTTTTTAAGTTCACAATGGCCAAGTATATGGTCGTCCAAGTATCCATAATAATAACTTAAACGATTAGTATCACCCCTTAATTTATTTGTATTTGTAAGGTTGAATTTATGTATGTCCACTAAATTATAATATGAAATGTCCAGGCATATACCGTGAGGATGTTAGATTATTTCTATCTAGATTTTTATTCTTGATATTTGATACACTAATTAAATGTTTACCGCAAATCTAGGCATAAAGACTAAAGGTATAAATAATTATAGACTTGTTACATATACACAATACAAACGTTTTTGGCTTATCATATAAGTAAGGGCCAAACTCAATAAAAAAGACGCTCACTTATACAAATGTGTTAACATGCGCTACTCAATAATTTTTATAACGCGTTCATTCACCATTATAAAAGACGCTCCTTCTTCTTCTTCGATCAAAATCACAACCGTCATTTTTTCTTCACGTTCCTTCTCCTCCTCCTCCTTTTCCTTCTTTTTCTCCTTCTTCTTTGCGTTTCTCTTCATTTTTTTTCTCGTGTTTTATCTTTATCGCTATTTTTTTTATTACTGTTGTTGTTGTTGTATTTTTTTCATTCTTCTCTTTCTATTGATTTAGTAACATTATGTAATTTTTTTTTCTTTGTTTGATTTTTTTCTCACAAGAAGAATTACGAGAATATGAAATAAGAAGATAAAGAAGAAGAATCAGCAGAAGATGAGAGGAGGAAGATGAAAAGTTTTGAATTATACAGAACTTATCAGCACATATACACCGAAAATTCTTAAACAATACACCCAAATATCTTCGTGTTACACCCAAATTTGCTGTAAATACAGAAATATGTTTCCTCTAATGTTGTATTTTTTTTTGTTTTTTTATTATTTCTTTCTTTTTTTTAGTTGAACGAATGTAAATTCATCCTCTTTCAAGTAATTTTGTACCATTATGTGTTTCTTCTTCTTCTTTATTTGATTTTTTTTATTTTTGTTAAAAGAATAAAACAGGAAGAAACTTTAAAAGATAAAACAAGAAAAAAATGAATAAGAAAAAAAAAAGAAGATGATGATGATGATGATGATGAAAAAGAAGAAGAAAAAACAGCAGAAGATGAGGAGGATGGAGAAGAAGAGTTTTGAATTATGCAGAACTTATTAGCACACATATACTTGAAAATTCTTAAACAATACACTCAAATATCTTCGTGTTACACCCAAATATATTCGTGTTACACCCAAATATCTTCGTGTTATACCCAAATACAGAAAAATATTTTTTTAATGCAGAACTTTTACATTACATTCAATTCAAACCATCAACGATGAACAATAATTTCACAAACAAAAACATCATTATTCACCTACAGAATTATAAACTACTAACGAAAACATTAACTAGAATTGAACCACACCTCAACCACTTGATTGGATTTAAGATAATTAATTTCGTTCTGGTTCAATTGATAATCTGAACTTGAATTATTCATTATCTTCAACAACAAGATAATTGATAATGGAGGAGAAGGAGGAAAAGGAAGGAGGAGAAGAAATTCCAATGAAAAAAGAATGAGGAGGAGGTAGTAGTGTTGGTGAGAGAGTAAAACAAGAAGAAACTTGAGAAGGTAAAATAGAAAGGAAAAGATGAATAAGAAAAAAAGAAGAAGAAGATGGTGATGATGATGAAAAAAAGAAAAAGAAGCAGTAGAAGATGAGGAGAAGGAAGATGAAAAGTTTTGAATTATACAGAACTTAACTCAATTCCCAAATGAACCGAATTTGGTTCAGATTTGAACAAAACGTGATAAACATTCAATCAGCAAAAAAACACATGTCATTTCATTTCTGCATGCAAATGTACTTAATTAAACTAAGCGATAAACCGAATTTCTTAAGGAATAACAAATTTGGTGAATACCTAAAAGTAGTATCAAGTGAACCGAACTCAATTCACAAATGAACTGAATTCGATACAGATTTGAACAAATTGTTAAAAAATTACTTAAAGAATAAAAAATTTGGTCAATATTTATCAGCAGCATCAAGTGAACTTCAATTAACACACAAATGAACCGAAATAAATTAAGAAATGAACCGAAATTATTTAATGATGACATCAAAGAAAATCAGAACTAATAAAAATGTTAGCAAAATGTTGCTATTATTGGTGATGACGATAACAAAAAAGGAAAAGAAAAAGAAAAAAAACGCAATATTGGAGGAGGAGGAAAGAAGAAGAAGCCGCGAATGTGAATTTGGAAAAAAGAAGAAGAAGAAGGAGGAGGAGGGAAGAAGAAGAATCTGCGCAAATTTGAAAGAAGAAGAAGAAGAAAGACGAGGAAGAGGAGAAAGAGAAAGAAACAGAGAAGGAGAAGGAGAAGAAAATGGAGAATAAGAAAGAGAAGGAAAAGGAGGCGCGACTTTAAAAAGTTGTTATGTTCGTTACCTGGTGATCTCGGGTACTCAACAGGTCGGGTGGTTGGGAGAAGAGGAAAGGAAGAGACCCTGAGCTGACGTTGAGCAAGGGCTGCCACGTGTCGAGGATGCCGGAGACGGAGTTGAGCACGAAGAGGGGTGGCCACCTACAAGGGCACTCCGACGATCAAGTCAGAGTCCATACGGGAGAATGGCCGAATTAGGTAAAAGTGTGACGTACCTCGGGGGGAGAGCTGTCCTCTCCCCTTATATACTATGTTGGGTGGGCCTAGTGATGGCCTAGCCCATTGGTTGAAGAGCTGAACTGTCATATTCCACGTGGACAGGTCGTCCCGGGCTTCGATTCGGGAGGCCGGGCACTGCCCCGAGGGTACCGACTCGAGTGATGGCACACTTCGGGTGGTAGGTCGGTCGGGCCCTGTGTCGGGTGTTGGGAACCGACCCGTTGAACTCCTTTGCTGGAGGTTTGGGTCTGGGTTGGCGGCGGTATCCCGACCCGATGGCTAGTTGGGCTGGACTTGGCAGTCCGTAACAGTGCCCCCAACGCGCCAGCCTGGAGGTTTGGAACTCGTGGTTGGGCGCGTTTGTCCTACTCGCCGAGGTGGCAAGCTTTCTTCTTTTTCGGGAACTCATTTTTGGCGTTTCGTGTCCCTCACGCGTGGTCGCCTCGACCTTGGCGCTGCTTTCTTGGCTTCTATGCTGGACATTAAATGCCCATCATTTCATTGATTATAAATTTCGAGTGAAATGACGAATGTGCCCCTACCTTTTGGCGTTCTTCCTCGGCGGTTACGTTTTTCTCCCCTTATTTTTATTTCGTAACCCCCACTCCACTCTAATTTTCTTTTCCCTCATCTTCTTGATCCTTCGTGCTGCTGCTGTTTTTGCTTCTGCTTCTTGCTGCATTAGTTCTCTCTTGCTTCTAGTGTCCTTTCTTTCTTTTTGGTTTCTTCGTTCTTATCCACATCTTGCGGATTCTGATTTCCTGGTAAGTTTTATGGTTTTTCCCTTTTGGTTACCTCTTCTTTTAGTTTTCGTGCATTCCTGTTTGTGCATGCCTGGGTTTCTGCATTTTTCTTGTTTCTTTTTCTTCTAGAGGGCGTGCCACTGGGTTTTTCTGGGTTTTTACTTGCATTCTGGGTTAGTATATGGATATCTAGAAGGTGATTCGTAGTTTTCCTTTTTGCTTTTACTTTTTTGAGAGTTTCCGACCTCCCGTCTTGACTGAGTGGTGCCCCCGCTGTAGGTATGGCCAAGCACCTTGTTTCTTCAGGTCAGGCTCAGCGCACGCTAGCCGACTTTGTCGATCATTACGCCTGAGTTTCCTCCGACGTGAAGGATACCCCTTCTAGGATCACAAAGGAGGGACTCCAGAAGTTGCGCCAATCAGGGCTCTTGTGTGGAGGAGGTCTCGAGGAGGCGCTTTATCAAGTTTACGTCCCTGCTGGTCCGGAGCACGTGTGCCAGAAAAACTTGGCTTCCCCTTGAGTTGTTGACTGGTTATGGGTTTATGAGCCCATGTTCACGACCTTGGCGGTTCGTTTACCTTTCTCCCCTTTCGTCATGGGTCTGTTAAATCGCTGTGATGCTGCTCCGTCGCAGCTTCACCCGAACAGTTGAGCTTCCATCCGATGCTTCGAGATGGTTTGTGAGTATTTGGAGCTCCCGGCTTCGGTGAACGTTTTCCTTTACCTCTTCCTGCTCACGAACCCTTCTAGCCAGGGGAAGGTTAAGAAGGGATATATGTCTTTTAGGGCTCAACAAGGCCGTAGAATTTTTGGCCTTTTTGAGGACTCTTACCATGGCTTCAAGTCTACTTTCTTTAAGGTTAGGCCGGTTGAAGGTCACCAACCTTTCTGGCTTACTGCCGAGGGGGCCAGGCAGATCTCGACCTACTGGAGCTTTGGGGCGGGATCCGACTATCTAATAAAAGTATCTTATGATTGGCTGAGTCCGGAAGATCGCAATATTGCTGATATTCTGTTGGCCATTTTTGGCGAAAAGAACCTTAAGTCGATCGTATGTTGGTGAATTCTTTTTTCTTTGTGCTTTTTGATGTTTTATTTTTCTATTATTCACACCTTTACTCTTTTTCTTTGCTTGTAGTTTCCATGGCCGGCGTGAAGAAACCTTTGGCGGACTTGATGAACTTTATCAAGGGGGATGATGAGGGCGAAGACGACTCCTCGGCGACTCCTTCGGCGAGTCAGGATCAGGGGGAAACTGGGGAGGCCAGTGGTTGGGCTGACGAGGCCGACCAAGTTCAGCCAGAGAAGGTTGTTCCTCCTAAGAATACATTGGGGACCCGGGGTGTGGAAACGGAAACTTTTGATGAGGAAGATTTGGGTTTTGGTGACGACGAATTGAAAGTCGTGAGCAACCCTAAGAAGAGAAAGCGGGATTCCGGGAAGGCGCTCTCGGTTATGGAAAAAAAACTTTGATGCTGGGGGTTTCATTGAATCCCAATTGCTCCCTGGCACTGAAGAGTTTTTCCATGAAGCCGACCTTTCCGGGCAGGCTAGGTGGATCTACCGCAGTCTTCTCTGGGCTGCTGCCATTGCCAAGAAGGTGGAGCCTGTCTTGGGAAATTACCATGCTATGGAAGTAAAACTCCTGAACTCCCAAAAAGACCTGACGGACTCACGATCTTGGGAGGAATCTCTCAAGGCCAAATTGTCTGAGCAGGAAAAGAAGGCTGAGAAGGATGCCAAGGAGATTAATAGGCTGGTGGATTGGGATATGGCCTCGATGGAGGATTTTAACACTTCCCGTGGTGAGATTGCTGCTGCCAAGAAGAGGGTCGAGGAGTTGGAGGAAAAACTGAAGTTGGCAGAGAGCTCGGCAGAGGCTGCTTCTCAGGAGATGGCCGCTTTGAAGAAAAAGAACAAGGAGCTTGCAAAGGGAGCCCGGGAGGCCGTTAAGCTGACCGAGGAAGAGATTAAGCTCCAAGTGGCCGTGCTGGCTCCCGACCTTGACCTCTCCCAAGTTGGTGCTATGAAGACGGTGGAAGGTGGGAAGATTGTTGATATCCTTAAGCGCTAGGTGGATACTTCTCTACTATTATTTTGTAACTTGCTTTATTTCGGGGCCTGTTATAAGGCGCCCTTTGGTTGTACCGAACACTTTTTCTTTTATTTCAAACTGCTCTTGGTTATTGCTTGTTTACTCGGGCCATCGTGGCTTTGTTTTTTACTGTTTTATTCGCTCGGGCCGTCACGGCCTTTTGGTTTACCGTTTTCGTGGTATTTATCATTTTCGCTGCTTGTCTTGAGCTGTTTTGTTTGGTCCCTAAGGTTCCCGGGGTGATCAGTCCCGGGTTCCCGTTAGGTCGACCGCTCGCCATTTTCGTAGCTTTGTTATTTCCACATGAATCTTGCAAAAGGTAAACTTATCATGTTCGTTAGAACCGTAACAAGGAAATGATGCAATGTGTAATTAAGTAAAAGAAAGTAAAAGAGGAACATAAAAGGGATGTAGAAAAGGGGAACATAAAAAAAGGGGGGGGACTGGGGTCGCCAAGTCGTGTGGTCGCTTCTTCTTATGAGTAGAACCTTCTCAGGTTTGCCGTGTTCTACGTTTTCGGCACCTCGCTTCCATCCAACTTTTCTAGCTTGTAGCCTCCTTTGCCAAGGACATTTCTTACCCTGTAAGGACCTTCCCAGTTCGCGGCTAGCTTGCCTTCCCTTGGGGTTGGTAGCCCTATGTCGTTGCATCGTAAGACCAAGTCGCCTTCTCCTAGGCTTCTTTTTAGTACTTTGCCATTGTACCTTAGGGCTATTCTTTGTTTTATTGCCGCTTCTTCTAGGTGTGCCATTTGCCTTGTTTCGTCAACCAGGTCCTTTTCGACTTCTTCACTTCATCCTCCGAGGAGTAACCTTGGACTTGGTTCCCCAACTTTGACTGGAATGACTGCGTCGATCCCGTATGTGAGTCGGAAGGGGGTTTCGCCGGTAGATGATTGGGGGGTGGTCCTGTAGGACCACAAGACCGAAGCTAGCTCGTCTGCCCATGAGCCCTTCTTTCCTTCAAGTCGCTTCTTTAATCCTTTTAGGATAACTTTGCTGGCTGCTTCTACCTGGCCATTGGTTTGGGGATGTTCGACTGAGGAGAACCTCTGTTTGATCTTTAGTCCTTCTAGGAACCCTTTGAACTTTTCGTCGGTGAACTGCGTCCCGTTGTCCGATATAACGGCTTCAGGGATTCCAAACCTGGTGACCACTTGCCTCCATATGAACTTTTGGCAATTCACTGAGGATATGCTAGCCAGTGGTTCCGCTTCTACCCATTTAGTATAGTAGTCTATGACTACAATCAGGTATTTCACCTGTCCAGGTCCAGGCGGGAATGGTCCTAAGAGGTCGATTCCCCATTGGGCAAAAGGTCGAGGGATCATCATTAGGCTGAGCTCTTCGGGTGGTGCTTTGTGAAAGTTGGCATTTTCTTGGCACTTTTTGCATTTTTTAACGAACTCCTGGGCGTCTGACATCATTGTAGGACAGTAGTATCCCGCCCGAATGATATTTCATGCCAACAATCTTCCTCTGATCTAATGACCACAACACCCCTCATGGACTTCACTAAGGACATAGTCCATCTGGTCGGGGCGTAGGCATTTGAGTAATGGCTGGTGGAGCCCTCGCTTGTACAATTGTCCTTGTATAATTACGTATTTGGGGGCTTCCCTCTTGGTGGATTGTGCTTCTTTCTCGTCTGGGGGGTTTTCCCGTACTCCAGGTATCGGAAGATGAGGTCTATCCATGAGGGGGGTTTGGCATCTGGGATGTGCACATAATGATCGCGGGTTCGGTTGCCAACCCTTGAATTAACGATCTGTTTCCTGTCCCAGATTTGGTGCTTGCTAGCTTAGAGAGGAGGTCGGTCTGGGCGTATCTTTCTCTGGGGACATGTTGAATTGTGACTTCCTCGAAGCCTTCGCATAATGCTCTTACCTTCTCCAGGTATTTTTGTAGTAGTGCGTCCCTAGCTTGGTAGATGCCGTTTACCTGGGAGGTGACGACCTGGGAGTCACTACTGACTTCCACCCTTGACGCTCTAACTTCTTTGGCCAGTATTAATCCTCCTATCAGGTGATCTCGGGTACTCAACAGGTCGGGTGGTTGGGAGAAGAGGAAAAGAAGAGACCCTGAGCTAACGTGGAGCGAAGGCTGCCACGTGTCAAGGACGCCGGAGACGGAGTTGAGCACGGAGGGGGGTGGCCACCTGCAAGGGCACTCCGACGATCAAGTCAGAGTCCGTACGGGAGAATGGCCGAATTAGGTAAAAGTGTGACATACCTCGGGGGGAGAGTTGTCCTCTCCCCTTATATACTATGTTGGGTGGGCCTAGTGATGGCCTAACCTATTGGTTAAGGAGCTGAGCTGTCGTATTCCACGTGGACATGTCGTCCTGGGCTTCGGGTCGGGAGGCCGGACGCTGCCCCAGGGGTACCGACCCGAGCGATGGCACGCTTCGGGTGGTAGGTCGGTCGGGTCCTGGGTCGGGTGTTGGGAACTGACCCGTTGAACTCCTTTGCTGAAGGTTTGGGCCTGGGTTGGGGCGGTACCCCAACCCGACGGCTAGTTGGGCTGGACTTGACAGTCCGTAACATGTTATAATAACTTGATTAGACTTAGTTAAATATTTTGTTTAGATGTAGAATGTTATATCAACTCAGTAACCTCATAAATTATATCAACTCACCACTAATGACTAACCGCTTTAAATGACTTAATCCTCCCTCTTACAAATAAAATCAAGAGTCGTTATCAATTTTAATGTAGATTAAAATTGGTGCTACTTATTGTGGTCTTTACTTTTGGGATGATATCATGGTGCCAATTTTGGTTCAAAACAATTTTTTTAATGGAGTATTTTTTAAAAATATTATTCGTATATTAAAATTAGTTATTAAAAATAATTATTAATATATTTGTATATAATACATATATAATTTAATTTATTTTTAATATGTATTTATATTTTAATATATATTTTATATTAATAACTCATTTTAGTGACTAATTTTAATGTATATGTAACATAATTGAATATTTTTATGATTTTAAATTAGTCATTTATAAAAAGTAAACTATTTTCAAATTTTATTTTACATTAAAGATGATTAATAACACACATCTCTAAAATCAACCACTCATATCAATAAAAAGTCCTTTCTTAAAGCACGATAAAAAAATTTAAATTAAATTTATTGGGATAATAGTATGCTCAAGATCCAATCTATCATGATTGACTCTCGTGCAAGTGGGAGATTGTTGGGAATAAGGAGTATGACTACAATTCAATCAATTATGTGTCGAATAATTTTTTATTGTTATTATATTAAAATGTTAATATAATAAAGTTCTTGATTAAATTTAGAGATTTATCATTGTGATAGGGACCATAATATTGAGAGATAAATCTTTTATAATTTAATCTAAATTGTTCTTAGTCATAGGATTATTAAAAAGGACATTAATAATCCGGAAAGATCAATATATATATATAATGGTCTTCATTGGATGAAGATTAATAGATCTCATTTATTAAATTATATATATAGATGGTGCATATAGAGATATGACCATTGAACTGACTCACTTTGAGAATTCCTAATGATTATAATTACCGTATATTTGTCAATAGGATATTCTCAAGATGAACATAGTAATAGAGTTTCCTTTGACCTGCGACTGTCATAGTAATTAACAATGTATTTATTATACTTTGATTTCGGATACCTAATACCCTAGGGTGATAGTTGAATGGATATTGGGTATGATTTAAATACTTGTAGAATTAATGATTAGTCAATAAGGAATCCGTCAACTCTCGATAAAGAGTTTGAGCTCTATGATTATAATTACTGAGATGAATAAAACCTTGGCCAAGGGGATTGAATGAATGAAGAAATGAGTTTTTTAGGTCATTCATAGTTCATTATAATAATGGTAACAAGTTAGAGTTTGACAATTAAACCATACTCTAAGGGTTAACCAAGAGCTGGAAAGATGGAAGGAATTATACTTTGTTCTTCTGAGGTTCTTAGTAAAAATAGATTACTTCAAACTATCGTGTCGTTAAGGAGTGTTGCTAGACGCCAACCTTGATTAGTAAATTTAGTATGACTAATTTACTACCCGCTTAGTATTGAACCTATGGGGTCACACACTAACGAGTGTTCTAATCTTTGCTGTAGAGTTATTTAATTATTATTTTAATTTGACTGAGGGATTACCATGTGTTCATAACACGCAGCGGAAGAAAAGAAAGTAATCCTTAAAGATCTATTTTGTGCTTAAATTTTATTCCAATAATGTAATATATGTATAGATCAGTTCTAAATACCTGAATACGCTAGTAAAAATCTTTTTCTCCTTCGATGGTACGAAGGTGCTATGTGTATCCACACCGAGACCAACCTTTACTGTCAACTCCTTGACCAATGGACATCTGATATAAATTGAGAAACCTCTTGCAACTCTTTGCATACCATAAAATTCTTCTCCAAGAATTAGGCTCACATACATTTATGTGCGTAGAGGTAAAGGAATAAAACTCTTTTTATTCTCTCATTTTTTCACCATATTCCTCTACTCTTGGCCTACATATATATAGTATGAGATTTGTTACTGATTTTAAATTTGAATCTCAATTCAAATTTAAATCATATCTTGAAATTATAAATCTGAA
The DNA here is from genome assembly GCF_000816755.2 of Arachis ipaensis. Classification (NCBI taxonomy): domain Eukaryota; kingdom Viridiplantae; phylum Streptophyta; class Magnoliopsida; order Fabales; family Fabaceae; genus Arachis; species Arachis ipaensis. The sequence goes on along the minus strand of NC_029791.2, from coordinate 11,748,577 downwards.
TTCTTCAAATTTATGAATCATATCATAACTCAATTTGAAAACAGAATTAATTAGGATCTCATCCAAATTTAGAAATAGAATAATTAATTATTCTCAAATATTATTTAATATTCTCAATTATTATACTATTATTATATTCTTGGTGCTAGCAAAGAATATAATAATATTCTATTTGAATTAATATAATTATTTATTTGATCAAATCAAAATAATAATTAAATAACTCTACAGCAAAGATTAGAACACTCGTTAGTGTGTGACCCCATAGGTTCAATACTAAGCGGGTAGTAAATTAGTCATACTAAATTTACTAATCAAGGTTGGCGTTTAGCAACACTCCTTAATGACCCGATAGTTTGAAGTAATCTATTTTTACTAAGAACTTCAGAAGAACAAAGTATAATTCCTTCCATCTTTCCAACTCTTGGTTAACCCTTAGAGTATGGTTTAATTGTCAAACTCTAACTTGTTACCATTATTATAATGAACTGTAAATGACCTAAGAAACTCATTTCTTCATTCATTCAATCTCCTTGGCCAAGGTTTTATTCATCTCAGTCATTATAATCATAGAGCTCAAACTCTTTATCGAGAGTTGACGGATTCTTTATTGACTAATCATTAATTCTACAAGTATTTAAATCATACCCAATATCCATTCAACTAGCACCCTAGGGTATTAGGTGTCCGGAATCAAAGTATAATAAATACATTGTTAATTACTATGACAGTCGCAGGTCAAAGGAAACTCTATTACTATGTTCATCTTGAGAATATCCTATTGACAAAT
>NC_029791.2:11731470-11747407 GCF_000816755.2 Arachis ipaensis | reverse complement strand
ATACGCCATATATATATATATATATATATATATATATATATAATTTAATAAATGAGATCTATTAATCTTCATCCAATGAAGACCATTATATATAGGTTTAATTACTCTGCAGATCCCTATAGTTTCACCGAATTTTCAATTAGGTCCCTATACTTTTTTTCTTTTCAATTGGGTCCTTATACATTATTTTTTTTCAATATAGTCATTGTTAACGTTAAACGTTAAAAAAATGTGAAAATTTAGACCTGTTTTCTTTATTGTGGTTGAAACTCACTCCCCCTTTCAGCATTTAAAATTATTTTGAGAAAGGTTGGGGTATCACTCTGTTGGTATAGTAGAAGCAGAAGGGCATAAGGGAGGTATTTGGTTTCTATCCTCTATGAAGGGTGTTTGTTGTAAGTTCATTGATGCTTTTAATCAGGGTGTTACTGTTGAGGTTCACTTTGATAATTTAATTTGGAGGTGTAGTGGTATTTAGATTAATTATTTACAAAAGCGTTTGAAAGTGGTGGATAGTATTTATTTGCGTCAGAAAGAACAACAGTTACTTGATGATTATAATAATACTCTAGTGCAAGAAGAGCTCCTATGGTTCCAAAAGTCTAGAGAGTAGTGGGTAAGGTTCGGGGATAGGAATACAAGATTCTTTCATATTCAAACTCTTGCGCGAAGGAAGCATAATAAGATTCATGGCCTTTTTCTCAAGGATGGAGTGTGGGAAACTGATCCAGAGGTTATGAGTCAAGAAGCAGAGTCTTTCTATAAAAGCTTATTCTGTCATTTGGATGATGTTGATTTGGGTTGCCTTGGTGATGTGCCTCTTCCTTCTCTGAATGAGGAAGCTTGCAATAATCTTACGGCACCAGTTACTATGGAGGAAGTCAGAACAGCTGTTTTTCACATGAACTCTTTTAAAGCTCCGGGTCCTGATGGGTTTCAAGCTTTCTTCTTCAAAGAATATTAGGAGATCATTGGTCTTGATGTTTGGAAGATGGTTAAGCAGGCATTCTCCGGTGTTACTCTTGATCCGAGAATGTTGGAGACTTTACTGGTTCTTATTCCAAAGATTGAATCACCGGTATCTATGAAAGATTTCAGGCCGATTAGTCTCTGCAATGTAGTTTACAAGATCATCACGAAGGTCCTTGTTAATAGGCTTCGTCCTCATCTTGTGGAGATTGTTGGCCCGCTTCAAGGAGGATTTATTCCGGGACGAGGAACTCCTAACAACATCATTATTGCTCAAGAAGTTCTCCACTTTATGAAGAAGACTAAATCAAAGAAAGGCACACTGGCCTTTAAGATTGATCTAGAGAAAGCTTAGGACAGAGTTGACTGGAGGTTTTTAGCTCATACCCTTAGGAGCTTCGGTTTTCCTATTCCTACAATTAATTTGATTATGAATTGTGTCACTGCTTCTTTCTTATCTATTCTTTGGAATGGGAATCGTCTGAATGGCTTTACTCCTAGTCGAGGTCTTAGACAAGGAGACCCTATGTCACCCTATCTTTTTGTGTTGTGTATGGAGCGATTGGCATGCTTTATTGCTCATCAGGTTGATTTGGGCTTGTGGGAGCCGGTTGCTATTTCTAGAGGGGGACCAAGAATATCCCACTTAATGTTTGCGGATGACTTGCTTCTATTCTGTAAAGCTACAAAGAGACAAGTGCAAAATGTGATGTTGGTTTTAGAGACTTTTTGCAAAGCATCTGGGATGAAGATTAATGTGGAGAAGTCTAAAGCGCTTTGCTCCAAGAATGTCTCTGCAGCAAAGAAAGAGGTTTTCACTGGGATATCCTCTATCAGATTTGTCTAGGACTTGGGCAGGTATCTTGGAGTTACCCTTAGCCATTCTAGGGTGACTCGTTCAGCTTTCAATGGTGTCCTGGATAAGATTCGGAGTAGGCTAGCAAGCTGGAAAGGAAATTTACTCAATCGGGCTGGTAGACTCTGCTTGGTTAATTCTGTTGTAGCCGTTATTCCCACGTACCAGATGTAGGTCTCTATTTTTCCCAAAGGAATCATTAGTAAATTGGAGTCTATGATGAGGAATTTTCTTTGGAAAGGACAAGTTGATCGAAGAGGATTGAATCTTGTTAGTTGGAAGGTACTGGTTACTCCAAAAAAATATGGAGGTTTGGGGATTAGAGATCCTTATTGTGTAAATATTGCTCTTCTTGGGAAGCTAGTTTGGACTTTTTTCCAGCAGCCAAACAAGCTATGGGTCCAATTGTTGGATGCCAAATACCGATCATCTATATATGACTATTTAAGTTATCCTAAGAACAAGGACTCTCCCATTTGGAGGTGTCTTTGCAAGGCTTGGGAAGTGTTGAAGGATGGATTTGCTTGGTGTATTGGAGATTTAAACCAGAACTTTTGGTATTCTAGCTGGAGGAGAGAAGGATGGTTATCTTATGAGATGGATTATGTTCACATTTCTGATTCGAATCTCCGGATACAAGATATTTGATCGGTTGGTAGGTGGCATTTGGATACTCTTTATTCTCCTTTATCTCAAAATCTGAAAGGTAATATTCTCTCTTACAATTCAGATGAACAAGCAGGTCCGGAAGTGGGTTGGTATTGGTGTCGGTCTGCTGCCAAAGTCTATGACTCACGCAATGGTTACTTGTGATTGTGTAAGCAGCTATTTGGTTGGGAGGAGTGGGAGAATTGGCTTTGGCTTTGGCGTCAGCTTGTTCCGGAAAAGCATAAGTTTTTAGCTTGGTTGTGTCTTAACAAGGCTCTTCCTACTGCAAGTTTTCGCTTTAGAAGAGGGATGTCGTCATCGGATAGGTGTCCAAGATGTCTTTCTAGCCAGGAATCGGTTTTACATTGTATTCGGGATTGTCCAAAAGCTCAGCTTGTTTGGCATAGGTTGGATATTTCTTATCATCCTTTGGATTTGAAGAACTGGTTCTTGTATCATAGCAGAGAGCATCCGTTCAAGTTCTTTTCGGGACTTTGCTGGATATGAAGAGTAAGGAATAATGACATCTTTAATCCTCATGAAACTTGGCATCCGGAAAAAGTGATTTGTCTAGCATTAACTTCAAAAAAGGAGCTTAGGAATATTTTTGAATTACAATGTATGTCCATTCCCTCTACTCTAAATGGTTTTTGGAATTCCCACCCATTGGTACTTTTAAGATTAATTGTGATGCTAGTTATTTTGGTTTGGGTGATAGTGTTGGTTTTGCTTGTGTTATTAGAGATTGTAATGGGAGTTGGCAAAGGAGTGTTTGGGAATGATTGAGAGTAATAGTATTCTTCAAGGAAAATTGTTTGCTATTTGGAGAGGATATCTCTTAGCTTGGGATGTGGGTCAACGAGATGTTATTTGTGAGACGGATTGTGTGGAAGCATTTAATCTTGTTACTCAAGATGGTTTTTGGTTTATTGATCCATTGGTACTCAAAATAAGAGATATCATGCATTGAAATTGGCGTGTTGACTTTTGTTTGATTATGAGAGATGCAAACACGGTGGCAGATATTATGGCAAAGATGGCGATGAAGTTACAACTTTCACATGTGGAGCTTCTTTCACCTTGGGAGGAGTTTAAGAGTAGTCTTAAACGGGACTGTCCCTCTATTTAAACAGTTCCTTGTTTTGTTTGTTTTATTTTTCTTTGTTTAGTTTATTTCAGTCACCAAAAAAAAAGCAAGAGTGCAGTACGGTTCTTTTCAGAGGTATTCAACTCCAAATCAATTTAAATTAAATTGTTCATCCAATGAAAAACGATTAAAATTGCACTAATTTGGATTTGATTGGATTATATTTTTTACAAACTGCTAGATTTGATCGGATTTTGGATCTACTTCTCATAGTCGATCCAATCCAATCCAAACCGTACAATGTACTATAATATTACTATTTTATTTTTATATTACAATTATACTTATAACATGTTCAACTTGTTATATATTTTTATATTATTCATGTATTATTATTATTTAATAAATATTTTATGTTTACCATGTGAATTATTTATTTTATTTTAATAAACCTATAATTTATTTCTATTGTTATGTTATCGTTGATTATTTAAGATATTTTTGAGACTTGTTATGTTATTGTTGGTTATTTAAAATTTGATGTTGAAACTTGTTACATATATTTCATTTTTTTACTTTACAAAATCGCAAATTCAATCCCATCCAAACTGCTTGAAATTGGATCAAATCGGATACGATTTAAAAAAAAAACTCATCCAATCTAATCCACACTGCAAATAAAATTAGTAATTAAATTGGATAATTTTTTTACTCAAAACTAATTTAAACAGCACCACAAATACCCTATTTTATGTTAGTACATATATAAGGCTTAGTTCCATTTGTTGTTTGCGAGTCGGGTTTCTCACTCAAAACTATGAATCAAATAATAAATAAAAAAGATGACAAATTTAACAATTTAGCTCTACAGTTTTTAACCCAATAATATAATGTTGGCAAAAAACCATACAAAAATTATGCACCCAAAAACGATCCATTACCCCCAAATTAATACAAGCAACAATCATGCGCCAAAAAGGTCCATTAGCCCTACAAAAAGAAATTAGCCAAACCAAAACAAAGGTTAAGCCATCTAAAAAAGCAGCCACCAAGCCACTAACACGAGAAGCTTGCGCCAAGGAGCAACAGGTGTAATCTTCAATTTTTCATACAATTATACTTCTGTTAACGCAAAATTGGGTACAAACTTGACGATGCTCTCCATTATAAGTAGAAGTTACATAAAAAATTTCATTCATTCATATTCTAAAATTAATATTTTAATGGTGCAGATTCATTATGCACCGGTGTACCAATAAAGTACAATGACACAAGGTGAAATTCTTCCGTAAGTATAAATATTTGTCAAACATATAAATATAATGGGAAAAATTATTCTAAAGGACCGTTAGGAAGATTTAATTGTTAAAAAGGATCTTTAATACCAAAATTATTAAGAGGGGCCAAATTTTTTTATATTTAAAAAGAAGAACCAAAAATAAAAATAATTAAGGATATATTTATCTTTTTATAAAAAGATTTGGTTCGTCTTCTTAAATATTTCACTCAAAACTATGAACCAAATAATAAATAAAAAAGATGACAAATTTAACAATTTAGCTCTACAGTTTTTAACCCAAAAATATAATGTTGGTAAAAAACTATACAAAAATTATGCACCCAAAAAACGATCCATTACCCCCAAATTAATACAAGCAACAACCATGCGCCAAAAAGGTCCATTAGCCCTACAAAAAGAAATCAGCCAAACCAAAACAAAGGTTAAGCCATCTAAGAAAGCAGCCACCAAGCCACTAACACGAGAAGCTTGCGCCAAGGGGCAACAGGTGTAATCTTCAATTCTTCATACAATTATACTTCTGTTAACGCAAAATTGGGTACAAACTTGATGATGCTCTCCATTATAAGTAGAAGTTACATAAAAAATTTCATTCATTCATATTTTAAAATTAATATTTTAACGGTGTAGATTCATTATGCACCGGTGTACCAATAAAGTACAATGACACAGGTGAAATTCTTCCGTAAGTATAAATATTTGTCAAACATATAAATATAATGGGAAAAATTATTCTGAAGGACCGTTAGGAAGATTTAATTATTAAAAAGGATCTTTAATACCAAAATTATTAAGAAGGGTCAAATTTTTTTATACTTAAAAAAAAGAACCAAATCTTTTTGTAAGGAAAAAAATATATCTTTAATTATTTTTTATTTATTTTTATAATCTTTAATATATGTTGTATTTATATATTCACATATTCTATATAGTGTCATCTGGTGTGTGTGGCGCACTTGTCAAATATCTAACCATGAAATCCCTAAATTACCCCGAAATTACCCAAACCCTAATGTACTCCACATACTCCATTACACAGAACACACACGTTCCTTCACCCCCTCACCCAGCGCCACAAACTCTCCCACCAATCCAGACCTCCTCACAGCCCCGTCGTCCTCCCTCTCCTCATAGCAGAAAATACGGAGGACCACGGCAGCTGATGCGTGCTGCTCTGGCCTGCTGCTGCGTGGAGCCGTGGAGGACGACGGAGAGGGAGGGGTGCTACAAGGAAAGGAGAGGGAGACAAAAGGCTGCTGGTATGAGTTGCTGTTGTTCGGTGGTAGAGGGAGGACGACGGGGCTGTGAGGAGGTCTGGATTAGTGGGAGAGTTTGTGGCGCTGGGTGAGGGGTGAAGGAACGTGTGTGTTCTGTGTAATGAAGTATGGGGAGTACATTAGGGTTTGGGTAATTTCGGGATAATTTAGGGATTTCATGGTTAGATATTTGACAAGTGCGCCACACACACGAGATGACACTATATAGAATATGTGAATATATAAATTTAAAATTTTTATAATACAAAAAAATACAACATATATTTAAAATATAAAATATTTTTAAATAAATTATAATAATATTTTAATATTTTATTGATAAAATATAAATTAATTTTTTAATTATTTTAATATTTTTAATTATATAAAATATTTATAATATTTGTTGTTTTAATAATTAATAATATATTATTTTTAATTTATTTTAAAAATATATATTTTTTTCTTTACAAAAAGATTTGGTTCTTCTTTTTAAATATAAAAAAATTTGGCCCTTTTTAATAATTTTGGTATTAAAGATCCTTTTTAACAGTTAAATCTTTCTAACGGTCCTTTAGAATAATTTTCCCAATAAAAATAGTATGCCAACGAGTTATGAATCAAGAGAAATGTTATTTGTCCTTTAAATTTTTAGTTTTTAGTCAGTTTTTTATTTAAATAATATTATTAAGAGTAAAGTATCGTTTTTGTCCCCAACGTTTGGGGTAAATCCTATTTGTGTCCCTAACGTTTAAATCGTCCTATTTATATCCTTAACGTTTGTAAAAGTGATTCAATGTTATCCTCCCGTCAATTACACATCATGAGCGCTTTAGTTTGAGTTTTAAAAATCTTTTCTTGAAGTTAGAATACAAATGTCTGAGATAGAATCGATGATCTATTCTGAAAAATAGCTCATCAAATGTTAAAACTAATTCCTACAATATTTACATAATTTACTTTTCTAGAGATATAATTGAATCTAAACACAAATAGTGGGTATAATATTAAAATCGAACACATCAAAGTGAGACCTAATTGAGAATGAATACATCCAAATAAGAATAATTGAAAAATATAATCTGATTTGTTAGTATAATTGATAGTAGGATAACATTGAATCACTTTTATAAACGTTAAGGATACAAATAGGACGATTTAAACGTTAGGAACACAAATAAAACTTACTCCAAACGTTGGGGACAAAAATAATACTTTACTCAAAAATTAAATATATATGTTCAAAGAACTAGTAAGAGATCCTTGTATAATATTTTGTATTGCAAAATATACACCTGCATAGAGCAATAACAATAACAACAAACTCCTACGCGCATTAATTGATGAGATCGAGTATAAGAATCAAATGATGTTATTATCTCTTATTATGTATCATATATGAAAATATATAAATTGATGGCCACCTTATTTAATCAACTGTTTTGATATTCAAACAACCACCTACCATGAGAGTCTAATTTTATTAATTTTTTTAACAATAAGCACCACTTTGATTTTCTCTTTCATGTCCTCACTTATTTTTTATTCTAGCCATTTGTATATGATCGTACTCATTTATCTAATTAAGTATTTTTATTCGGTCATATAGGCTATGTTTGGTTGGAAGAAAAAAAAAAGAAAAAAAAGAAATTAAAAAAAATTGAGTGAATTTTTATTTTCTTTAAGTGTGTTTGGATGAAAAGAAAATAAAAAAGAAAGAAATATTATAAAAAGATAATTTTACCCTTATAATATAAAATATATTGAAAAAAGTGAAGGGATAATATTGGAAGTAATGAGAGAAAATAAATTTTTCCTCTTTTTTTTTTCATCCCTTTTCTTTCCTCTCCAATTTCTCTACACAACTAAACAAAAGAAAATAATCATTTTCCTTTCTCTTTTCTTTTCTTCCATTTTCTCTTCAAACAAACATAGCCATAGTGCTTTTATTTTATATTTCTGCTTATTTGATAGAGTAAATTAACTAAACAGAATTGATTAGTTTGGTTAGTGCTAGTATTACTGTTAATAGTATTAGTTGTGATTAATTTTGTGATTGTTAATTGAATTAGTTAGTTTAGTTTGTGTGATTTATAGTGTGACAGCTGGTTCTTTTTTGTTATAAGAAGTTAGAGTTAGTCACTGTTCAATTGAACTTCACTTTACCAATTCAAAATTAAAAATTAGTTCTCTTTCTCTCTTTCTTCACACAGCATATTTTCTTTCTCTTTCATCTTTTCGTGCTGAGCATGATATCTTTCATGGTATCAGAATTTTTTCCGTTCAATTCAATGGAGAATAAAAATATACAAGCTGAAAACTCAGTGAATCAACAAGCATAGTTCCAAATTTCACTTCTTCCCTAATTTTTATGAAACTCGATAATGACAACTTCTTACAATGGAAAGATCAGACCGAATCAATGATTGAAGGTCACAATTTACTTCATCATATCACAGGAGGAGGAATTCCTCTGAGGTTTGACAGATCAGGACAAGTGGCACCAGAATTTGCTGGTTGAAAGAGACAGTATGCTTTGCTCAAATATTGGCTTCTTGCTTCGATGACCAAGCCCTTCACGACTCAAATGATAGGATGCATCTATTCATATAAAATTTGGAGAAGATCAGACGATCATTTTTCTTCACAGATTCGAGCTAAGATAATGCAATTAAAACATAAATTGAGCAGTATTAAGATAGAAAGTTCAATAAATGAGTATGTGTTAGCCTTAAAAAGAACAATTGATGCCCTAGATTCAGTAGAAAAATCAATGCATGAAAGTGATCATGTTAATGCTTTGTTGAATGGGTTAATAGAACTGTATAGATCTGTAATTACTTCAATTGTAGCAAGACTAGTGAGTATTTCAGTGGGAGAATTAGAGGCTTTGTTATTGACTCATGACAGTATGTTAGAAATGTTCAGAAAACTAGAATCATTTATACAAGCAAATGTGGCACAAAGTGCACCAGGATATTCTCAGAACTACAACACAAGAGGTAGCTTCAAAGCAGCTTCAAAGGAGACTAAAGAAGTAGAAGTGGTGGTAGATTGCTCAGAGGTGGTCAAAATTTCTATAACGAGAATGGATAGTTTGGTGGAAACAGTTCCAGGTTTGAACAGAATGGACAATTTGGTGGTAACAGTTCTAGGTTTGGGACTCAGCTCCACAATGATTCAAGATATGACTAAAGGTTTGAAGGTGGTGATGGTTCCAGATTTCATGAAAGATAGAATTACAGTGGTACAAGGATGACTAATGGTACTAGACCTGTTTGTCAAGTGTGTGATAAGCTAGGGCATATTGCAAGGACTTACTAGTATAGGAATGAAAGGCCAGAAGGCTCGAGAGCTCAATATGAAGGCTCAAGCTCAAAAATTCTACAAAGCTCACAAGCGAATCTGAGCACTGTATCGGCCACATCTGCAACATTACAAGATCAGAGTTGGTATCCGAATTCGGATACTACACACCACATGGCTTCTGATAAACAAAATCTGGTTGAGAGAGAAAAGTATGAAGGTGCAGATCAAGTAATTGTGGGAAACGGATCAGGTTTGTACATCAACCTTGTTGAAAATTCTTACTTTAAAACTTATTTGAGTAATAGAGAATTCTTGCTGCATAAACTGCTACACGTGCCTGATATCACAAAGAATTTATTTAGTATGTATAAATTCTATTGTGACAACAATGTCTTTTTTAAATTTCACTCTAATGGTTGTTGTGTGAAATCTCAGGGAACTAAAGAAATTGTCATATATGGAAAAGTTGAAAGAGAAATATACAAGTTTCTCAACTTCACTCCATCAAATAAATCAGCAGCTTTTGCTTCAACTGTGTCCACTGTTGACCAGTTTTTCTTGTGCCACAATAGATTGGGTCATGCCGTAAATAATAATGTTGTTTTTTCTGTCCTAAAGTCTTGTAATATTGTTACTTCTTTGAATAAAAATCTTGTGCATCTTGCTGTATTGGACAGTCCTATAGTCTTCCTTATCCCTCTTTCAAATTCTTTGTACACTGCTCCACTACAATTAGTATACACAAATATTTGAGGCCCTGCCCCTATTCCAGATTTAAATGGAAATTTTTACTTTGTTGTTTTTCTTGATGCTTACAGTAAATAAACTTGGTTCTATCTCATCAAAATTCGATCTCAAATCAAATCAGTTTTTAAATATTTTCAACAAATGGTTGAAATGCAATTAAATTATAAACTTCAGATGCTTCAGTCTAACAATACTGCTATGTATGTGAGCTTAGCCAGAAATTTACAGGTGTAGGGTATTCTACATAGATTTTTCTGTCTACATGAGCATCAGCAGAATAGAAGTGCCAAGAGAAAGCACATGCATATAGTGGGAAGGGTTTAGCAATGTTAGCATGGGCTAGAATGTCAATTAAATATTGGGAAAAAGCCTTTATGACAGTAGTGAATCTTATAAACAGGCTGCCAACCCAGGTTTTGCAAGGTCAGTCACCATTTGAGAAGCTGTCATGATTTTTGGATGTTTATGTTTTCCACATTTGAGGCCATACAATAGGCACAAATTAAAATTCATATCATCTCCACCATATACCTTTCTGGTTTACAGTGCAGTACACAAAGATTACAAGTGCCTCACTGTACAAAGTAAAGTAGTTATCACTAGTAATGTGGTATTTGATGAACAATAATTTTATTTCAAATTTTGGTTCTTCACCTCCTTTGATAGTTGATTCTAGTGCAACCTCTGATCCCCATTCACCTCCAGTCATTCCTCTACTAACCATAAACCCTGCTCAGTCCTCACACAATTCTTCTAACATTGCAAATAGCTCCTCCCTCACAACACCTCCACCTAACCCTGTTACGTCTAACCCCAGCCCCCAGTCACAAGTACAAACAAGAGCTCCCTCAATATCACCTCTCTCAAACCCAACCTCCAATAGCAACAACCTCACCAACAACAATTTTCTTTCCATAGCAGCTCAAACAGCACATTTGGCTCCATCCACAACACCAATACCTATTCTCATTTCAAACCTTGAAATTCTACTTTCTTTTGCTGATGATCCCTCAATCCTAATACCACTCATTTCAAATGTTTATCCTATGACCACAAGAAGCAAAAGTGGAGTTCTTAAGTCTGGATCATTCCTTGCCAGTGTTGAACCAAGGATAGTCCAAGTTACTCTGTCCATGCCTGAGTGAAAAGCTACAATGGATGCAGAATACAATGCTCTCATGCAAAACCACACCTGAAAACTGATTCCTCTTCCTCAGGATAGAGAAGTAGTGAGTAGTCGATGGGTCTTTTAGGTTAAATATAACTTGGATGGCAGGTTACAAAAGTATAAGGCTCGTCTCGTGGATCAAAATTTTTCTCAGAGACCACGGTTTGATTTTATATAAATGTACAATCCAGTGGTAAAAACTTACTTCAATTCGAATTGTGTTCACGTTGGCATTGTCTAGAAATTGGAAGATTAAACAACTTGATGTCAATAATGCATTTCTGCATGGTGACCTAGCTGAGGATGTATACATGAAGCAGCCGACGGGTTATGAAGTTGGCGATGGCAGTTTAGTGTGCAAGCTCACCAAGGCTCTCTATGGTTTGAAGCAGGCACCAATAACTTGGTATCACAAGCTGTCCATGGCTTTGCAACACCTTGGTTCAATGCAATGAAGTCCAATGTCTACTTATTTACCAAGTTCAAAAATGGCTCTTCGTTGTTTGTCCTGGTATATGTCAATGATATAATCAATACTGGAGACTCTGATGATGCAATTTTACTGGTGATTCAACAACTGAATATCAAATTTGCATTAAAAAATAAGGGTGAACTTCATTATTTTCTTGGGGTTCAGATTACTAAGACTGCTAGTGGTGATCTAGTGTTGTCACAAGAAAAATATGATAAGGACCTGCTTAAGAAAGTAGATATGGAGCACTGCAAGCCTTGTTCTACACCTTTACCCTCCTCTATTAAGTTTTCTGCTTTTGGAGGTTCAACATTCAAGGACCCTAAACTCTATAGATCAGTGGGCAGTTTACAACATCTCACTGTCACTCACCCGGAGTTAGCTTATTGTGTAGGTAAGGTCTCACATTTTATGCAAAATTCATTAGATGAACACTGAAAGCTAGTCAAAAGGGTGTTGAGATATGTGTAGGGGACACTCAGTTTTGGCCTACACGTGTACAAAACAAGTGTTCAGTATGTTAAAGCCTATAATGACTCTGACTGGGGAGGAGACCCGGATGATAAGAAGCCCACTGGCGGCTTTTGTGTTTTTCTTGGGAGTAATCTAATTTGGTGGAGTTAAAAGAAGCAAGGTGTTGTTGCTAGGTCTAGTATTGAAGTAGAGTACAGGGCTATGGCTGACTTAATGGCTGAGCTGCTTTGGGTCAAGAATCTTATGATTGAAATAGGAGTTATACTTTCAACAGCTCCATTTGTTTATTATGATAATTTTAGTGCTGTATTGTTGGCTGCAAATTTAATTTTACATTCAAAGTCAAAATATTTTGAAACTAACCTCCATTTTGTTAGGGATTATGTCACTAAGAAGATCATTCAAGTGAGTCATGTCCTTGGAACTGTCCAGCTAGATGATGTGTTAACAAAGCCATTACCAAGTGCTGCGTTTCTAGAGTTCAGATTAAGACTATTGGTACAGTGGTACAAATAGGCTCAGCAGAAGAGATCATAAAAGGAAATCAGAGAATTGTGAAAATTCAGAAGGTCCAGAAAGCAATAGTCATGATTAAGCACCAAATGCACACTTTCAATCTATGATAACAGAGGCAGGACAACTCAACAGCAGGGGTCATAATATCAAGTTGAAAATCAAAGGAAACAAGACTGGAACAGTGGAAGAGAAGCTGAGCAATAGAGGTCATGATAGAGTAAACTATCTAAAAAGAATTGGTTAGTTTGGTTAGTGCTAGTATTACTGTTAACAGAATTGGTTGTGGTTAGTTTTGTGATTGCTAACTGAATTAGTTAGTTTAGTTTGTATGGTTTATAGTGTGACAGTCAGCTCTCTTTTGCTATAAGAAACTAGAATTAGTTACTGTTTCACTGAATTTTACTTTATCAATTCAGAATCAAAAACCAATTCGTTCTCTCTTTCTTTCTTTCTCTTCCTCTCCCTCTTCCTCTCCCTCTCCCTTTGCTTCTCTTGCATATTCTCTTCCCCTTTCTTCTTTTTGTGTTGAGTCTGATATCCTTCAATCTATGTAACATAATTAATTTAATGGTATTGTCCAAACCACTCTTTCATTTTGACTAACTCACTTGAATTTTTATTGAATAATAATTAAATCCTTTGACCTTGGTATGATATTTATTTTCCCTAATAATCTTCACTTGTATGTTAGAATTTTTTTTCCCTTCATGTGTGATTAGAAATACTCTAGAAGCACATCCAAAAATAATATAAAAAGTAGTGATATGTTGAGATGATATGATCTTTGATATAATTCTATATCAATTAAAAATTGATTGATTGTGATTTTGCCTAATAACTTTTACAAAAATAATCAAAGGAATTTTATGAGTCAATAATAATAGGTAAAATTAATTTGGTCATTTTATTTATCCACTTAATTAAATAAATATTAAAAATTTGAGCGATGCTAGGGAACCAAAAGGGTATTAGCCAAAAACCAGCCAAATATTTTTGGGTGAATTCAAAATTTCTACGAGTTAATATATATAGATGTTTCTTCTGCTAAATATCAAAATGTTTCTTTTTCGTACTAAATAAATATTCTTTTATATATTTTTTTAAAATTTTTTGTATTGCAAATATGAATGTCTCTATTTTTTTAAAAATTTCATATTTTTTTTTAAATTTTATAAATATTTAATTATTTTTTGCTAAAATATAATGAGATGTTTCTTCTGTGAAGTATTAGGATGTTTTTTTCATATTAAATGAATATTTTTTTTTTAAAAATTTATGACTTGCCTGCCTTGTACAGTATAAATTATGACATCTCCTTCGTTCATATCATCCTCGTTGCTACCGGAGAACCGGAGACAATAACCCAAGTCAGCCAATAGATTGGGGTTAAAGAAAATTCAAAGAAGGCTGAAGCCTGAAAGCATGTGGACGAGAAAACCAAATAAAGTCAAGGTTTGACTCCAGAGAGAGAGAGCGCACAAAAATCTTGGATTCGTTACGGTGCGTCCGCGCATAGCATTAAACAACACCAGACGACTTGGTCTTCTCCTTCTTTTTAAGCAAAAATCCTATCCTTTGTTTTTTATTTCAACAAATCGGAAAGCAGTTGTCTTGGAACCGCGACGGTCAACGGTGAAGATTGCGGAACGGGAACCAAGGCGCGTGAATCCGCTTCGGGCGTTGCCTCAGTCGGTGACGAAATCAAAGGTGGACTTCATGTTGAAGCAGTTGTCTTGGATGCGTTTGTTGAAGGCGTCGCAGAGAGCATAGAAGTCGCCGGCACTTCCAGCAGCATTGTTGAGAGAAAGGTCTGTGTGTGTGATTATTGAAAATGGATAGGTCAATTTGAAAGAGAAGAGAAAGATTTTTATATGTTTTAATTAGGTTTACTTAATTAAATTTTAAATTTTAAATTTAAAAAATTTAAAATTAATAATTAATATAAATTAATGTAATTTTATTTAGTTTTTGGCTGCTAACCTTTTGGTTCTATATACTTTTCCTTAAGTTATTGATTTAGCGCACTATACAGAATCTAAGGATCCTTATCATGTATAATGTCTGATCCAAATAATTGTAAGCATATATATAATAGATCACACGTACGTCAAGTTATCTTCATGCAAATTTCTAAAAGTGGGACATCATTATTCCACTTAGAGAATATATATAATGATGCTTTAACTGTTTGCATTTGTAATTTATCTCATCACAAGAGTTTGCGTGTTTCCAAGATTCTCCAAGGCAGAGACAATGTTTTTATTATTAATTTTATTGTTTGTATAACAAATAATATTTCGGCTTTAAAATTTTTTGTTACATTCTTAAAGCAAAACATGTTCAGGAGGTGTGATTGAGTAAAAGAGGTTCGTTTTCTTAACAAAAATTTGATAAAACACTTTCGGAGTAAAAAAAAAGATTCTCTTTTTTTAATCCATTCAAAGCTTGTTATACATTTGGTTAGTTTGTAAATCACATGTAAAATAGCCTTAAAATTATTTATTTTAAAATTTTAAGCAAAAAATAAGTTAATAAATAATTATATTTCTAATATATCTCTTAATTATTTTTTTAAATTTGTTTAAACTTTTGCTTAATTTTTTTCTACCATAAAAAAATATACAATATACATAATATTTTTTACTACTTTTTTTGTCTTTTTTTTTGTCTTACATTTAGTTTTTTATATTATTAATGGATACTTTATTCTTTTTTTTATTAGTATTAACCATGATAGCAAAATCAATTTTTGTTATTGCTTAAGGGTGTGCCGTGGTGGCCAATATATATGGGCTATTACATACATAATGTGATATTTAAATTTTTAGGAAAAGTATATAGAACTAAAAGGTTTTTTTTTTTTTTTACTAAAGATAGGAGACTCGAACCCGCAACCTCTTAATTGAGTATGGAGAGACTATGCCATTTGAGCTATTACTCATTGGCATATAGAATCAAAAAGTTACCAGCAAAAAACTAAACAAAACTACATTAAATATCTGCATGCATGCTGTTAAGTGACGGGATAAGGTTCTCATTAAGAATTCTTCCTTCTTTCTTTTTTATATATATTTTTGTATCTTTTCCCTCCTCTTTCACATGTTATTATATTATGTATTTTATTTTTTGAGAGGG
>NC_029791.2:11668800-11730966 GCF_000816755.2 Arachis ipaensis | reverse complement strand
TACTTACTTATATATATGTTTTACTTGGCATTATAAGATTACACTCAAAATAGGTGATGTTTTTATTTTATATTATGTATTTGTGTTAAAAAAAAAAATTTTTTTTAAGTTATTTATTGAATAGGTTATGAGATTAAGTTCATTCATAAAATACTTTATAAAAATTATATTTAAATAATTTATTTTATCTTATAACTATTTGATATAAATCGTTTATTTCCAAACTCGTAATAATTTTTTAGTATAACCTCGTCTAGCTCGTTCGATGCGAGTAGTTTTAAAGTTTTATGATTTGTTTCATTTCAAATCGTTTAATTGAAACATAGTTATTTCTTGATCTGATTTCATACAATTCATTTAAATTCGAGCTGTTTTTAGGACATTATGACTTGTTTTAAGTACAAGTTGGTTAGTTTGAGACTTTTGAGTCCTTTTAAAGTATCAGATTATCTCTATAACCATCGGACTTCGTGTTTTATCCATTGTGTCCCTCCTCGAGGTCAAGCTTCACAAAGTCGGACTCGAGCGATCAAGTGGATCAGATGATCAAGTCGGATTGTTGAGGTCGAATTTTCATGAAGTCTTTCAATGATTTGTTCAATTCGTTCCTTTCGAGTTTTTTATAGATGATTTGTTTTTATACAAGTCATTTTTTAAGCACAACTCATTGTATATCAAGTTGTTTTGCGCGATTTGTTTTAATACAAATCGCTTAGATCATATAATTATTTTTTACTCGATTTCGTTCAACTCATGAGCTTGAGTTGTTTTAAATCATCAAGCCATATTACAACCATTGGACACCAATTTGAACCTTGTCACTTTATCTGAGCGACCATTAAAAAGGTCGGCTCGTGATTTTTGCGCTTTATCAAGCATAAATTGGCGCCTTAGGTGAAGGGATTATATACTTATTCCCTCCCGTTTCTAGTTTTTACAAGGTTGTCATCCTTGTGTATGATACAACTCGTTTTTACCCGAACTGTTTTAATTGGAGGATTTTTTTTTGTTTCGATTTTGTTCGAAACGCTTTTACCATCCTTCCATTCTTTTTCAACTCGTTTCTATACAAGTTATTTGGTCGAAGGATTATTTTTTTTTTTTGTCATTTTTGCTTTTACTCTTTTGATTTTTTACAACTTATTTTATATTGAGTTGTTTCAATTTTGCTTTAGTGATTCATTTTGATACAATTCACTTTTTAATGCTTTACTTTAATAATTTGTTTTGATACAAATTAATTTTAAAGCTTTGCTTTTAGATTGACACGACTTGTACTTGACACAAAATCGTTGAAAATATGCTTGACAGGCACAACTCGTTTAAACTGAGTTGTTCTCATGTTGTTGTGGATGCTAGAACAAATTTTCTTTGGACAACTTCTGAAGTTCTTCCATTTTATACGACTAAGTCGTTTATTTTTGGAACTTGTAGAGATGAGCTCATGGGGTTAGAATTTTATACGACCTATTTATTACTCGTGTGGGTTGAGTTGTTAAATCGTATTTATGCCTCGAGGGGCATATTTGATTAAGTTACTTTTGCAACTTGTTCTAAGCACAACTCTTTCAACCCTTTTGGCCCGAGCTTTTTTCGAGGTGCTTTTTTCCAATTTGCATATGTAACTTCTTACACTAATTTGGACCTCATCGCTTTATCTTGCCGACCAATTAGGTCGGACAATGATTTTTGTGCTTTATCGAGCTTAAATTGGTGTGTTTTAATTGTAGAAAATCAATTTCCATAAAAAAATGTAATATCTCTGTATGTTGGAGGCGTGTCGCGATCTGGACAATTCTTCACCTTTGATGTTGGATACTTTGTAGTAGCCCTTTCTTAAGACTTCAGTAATCTTGTAAAGTCCTATCCAGTTTGCTGTCAGCTTTTCTTCGCCCGACCTCTGTAGTCCGATATTATTCTTTATCAGGATGAGGTCTTTTGTGGCGAAACCCATAGCCATCCTTTGTCATAAAACCTCTTTTTTTTATCCGTGTTTGCTCTCGAATTTCTGGAAGGAGGTCGAACTCTTCTTTTTGAGCTTGAATGTTACTAAGCTTTATTGTAGATTTTCTCAAAGTCTCTTCTCTTATCTGAGTTTTCTCTCAGATTTCTCGCTGGTCGAGTTCTTCTTTTGTGCTCCAACTTTATTCCAGAATGTTGCCCTTGGTTTTTCTTTATTTATGTCGATGGGAATCATGGCTTTTGTGCCATCATATGTTTATATCATTTATGTGAGCTCTGAAAAGTCAATCAATAGAAGCCAGCTCATTACACCTTTTTGTCGATGACCTGCCCCCAGACGAATTCCATAGATTTTTCTGTGAGTTTCATCTAAAACCTCTTATATTCGAAATTGGGACGCGCTTTGATAGAGGTGTTGAGATCCCTCTTTTATAGAGAATATTACAAACTAAGGTGTAATGCTGAGCTTCTTTCATTAATCTCGTTGCCTCCCTTTACTCTTGAGCAGGGATGTCGAACTTGATATTTCCAATGCTTTGAGTCATCCATTCCTAGATTGTGAGGATGTTCGTCTTGTTGACTTCTTTTGATATTGAAGGTGACTGTAATATTTCTTGAATCAGGATTTTATTATTGTCCCAGGCTTTATACTGGCTAGTTTGGAAAGAGCATCAGCTTGGCCATTCTACTATCAGGTTATATGCCTGACCTCTGTTTCCTGAAACTTTGCTAGCTAGGCCAAAGTTTTTTTCAGATACGTCGTCATATTTGGATTTTTAGCTTGGTAATCACCATAAGGTTATTATTTGTGAGTTGCTTAAATACTGCACCCTTCAAGGCGCCGAGTGCTTTGGTCATTCGAAGGCCAACAAGCACAACTTCATATTCAGCTTGGTAGTTGGAGGCTGGAAATTCCAATTTTAATTAGAGTTCTATCCGAGTTTCTTTTTCATTTTCAAGGATGATCCCTTCCCCACTACCAGCTTTATTTGATGTTCCATCTCCTAGTCGTGGAGCTCCCTTTTTGCTCCTCAGTATATTCCACAAGAAAGTCGGCCAGGTAGTGCGACTTAATGACCGTCCGAGTTTCGTACTTCAAATCGAACTCAGACAGCTCCACAGTCCACTATAGCATTTGCCCTGCAATAATATCCATTTTTTGGAGAATATGCTTCATGGGTTGATTAGTACAGGATTTGATGGTGTGAGCTTAAAGTGGGGTCACAATCTCCGAGATGCTAGGACCAAAGCATGTGCAACTTGCTCAATTTCTGATAATTGAGCTTAGCTTCATGTAGTACCTTATTGGTGAAGTAGGCGAGCTTTTGCTCGACATCATTTTCTTTGAATAGTGCAGAGGTTACTGCTTTGTCAGCCACAGCTAAATATAGAACGCGCTCTTCGATCGAGTAAGAATGGGAGGCTGAGACAAGAATTTTACGAATTCTTGGAAGACTTGTTCACATTTCTGGGTCCATGTGAAGTCGTGTCTCTTTCGTAATAGAACAAATCTAGAGCTGCAAGTCTATCATTTAATTATTAAACCTCCTTTCAAGCAGGTCGGATTAGCTTCAATGCCCCCCTTGGGTGAGCATGATCCCTAGGAATTTTTCTGCTTCTACAGAGAAGGTGCACTTTATGGGATTTAGCCTCATCCCATGCTGCCTTATGGTTTAGAATACTTCTGTCAAGTCGGATGACAAGTTGCCTTCACTCTTTTCCGAGGAGACTTTAATTGTTCTGTCTTCTGCAAGTCCTCTTGTGATAACATGGACACGCCGATTCAGAGTGCTTACAGATTTTGGTGATCTTTTTCTGTCTTTGCACTCCTATCTTCTTTCGTGGTCCAGCGTCATTGTAGCAATGTATCTGTCCAACTGGATTTTTCTAGCCGGTTTTTTAGTCACATTTCTCAAATCATAGCACTTATTGGTGGAGTGGCCATAGACTTGATGGTACTCAAAGTAATCTGTTCGATTTTCTTCATTATTGCTTCAGATTAATAGAGGAAGAGGTATCCTTTTTGTGGCATATTTTCCTGTATATACTCACTGGAGAAATACATAATGGAGTGTAAGAGTGACACCTTCGAGGTCGGTCAGAACTCTTGTCTTCCTTTTATTTTTGGTTTTTCTCATTACCTTGGGACTTGTGTCTCTTTTGGTAATGACTTTGATGCATCCTTCATGAAAGTGACTATACTGTAAGGAAGACTTACATTTGTGTTGTCTCGAATTTGACTATACTTGTTTGGTTGTGCGATTATATTTTTTGTGCCAGCAAATTCGTTTTGGTTTGCTTTCTACAATGGCCTTGGGACGGTAATTTCTTCTCCTTTATTTTTCTAGAGGGCGTCCACCTTGAGTATCTCCTGATTGGGTCGCATTCAAATTGGCTGATGCTGCATTCTCTTGCATGAACATAAGTTGGAAAAAAATTTTCATTATTTTTACCAACAATGTTATCCATTCTTCCTTCAATATAGGACATTTTATTTATTTATTTATTTTTATAAAATCTGTGCATTTGAAACAGCAGCTGCTCCGTTACCATGAGTAGATATCTGTGGTTGATTTTGAAAGTGGAGGCGTGTATCGCGTAAGTAGAGTTTCAATACCAAAGATCAGAAATGGTAGCGCCAGCATTGGAAGCCCTGTAGATGTGACTTGGAGGGCCGGGAGTCAGCGGTGGCCAAAAACTCTACCGTGATTCTTCTCGAGGTTGTAACGTCGGTACAACAGCGGATTCCAAGTTTGAGAAGAAAACCAAGTTCTGCGTCGTGACTCATCCTATTGCATGAGAAGCAATAGTTCACCATGAACAGTAGAAGAGCAGATGCAAGAGTGGAAGCTTTGATTTTGATGCCACCATGAAAAGGTTAGATTCACGTGAAATTCTTAGGAGTTATTCACACATCTTTGTTGCAGAAGAATCATTGTATGTCAGCGCTGCACTTTTTGATATTTGTTTACCAAAAAATGCCTTGTTTTCTTGTGGAATTTTGTTCTTCGTAATAACTTTAGATTAATCAAGTTGTTTGAAATGTATGCATAGGGAAGCCAACGCACATTTTGTTGAGAATAATTGTGCCGCTGATTTTAATATGCTTGCATCCTATTCTTTTCGAGCGGTTGACTGACCATCTTGTTGGCTATCCGCCATTATCAAGGGATGAGTTCCAAGTCCCCAGCAACGGCACCAATGTTCCGAGGGTTACCTGAAATTGGGTTACTTTTGGTCTTGAATATGAGATTCGGACTCCTTTTGGGCAGCGTCCGACTTCTGTTAGTACTGAGGTACCGCCGTCCGAGTTCCTCGTGAGGAGATGGGGGTGGTACCTACAACGGACTCTGATGCTTAAGTTAACATGGGTCTTAAGCAGGTTTTTAGTTGATTGGGTCTGAATATATCTTAGGGCGTCAGTGTATTTATAGTAGAATTGATAACCACCTTTTAGAATAGTTTCACCTTTGATGGTGGATAACCGTTCCCTTTTGTTAGGGAGGTTGTTGAGATCTCCCTTCTAGATTAATAGGAGACATCTTAGGAGTTAGTTGAGATCTCCCTTCTAGATTAATAGGAGATATCTTAGGAGATATCTATAGGTTGGGTTTTATTTGTTTTGGGCCTGACTAAATTGTGGGTCAGTGCATGAACAAAATCCTTCCACTTCCACGATACCTTGTGTGCTTCAACATCCCCATCTTTTCACCATTCTTCTACTCTATCTCTAGTTTTCAGACCTCACTTCAACAATTCCTCAACAAAGTTCAAAATTTTCATCCCTCTCAAGTGTGCTGCAAGCCTGCAAATGCCACTGTCGCACCCTCTCCCACCTGTGGCGGTTCTCTCTCTATTCGCATGACATGGAATTGATCATTGCATGGGATGCGAGGTGGAAGATTCGGGCGTTGCCATTAACTTGTTGGATTATTGTCCTGGGCATGGATTGACGACCTTCTCCGGTGACAACAATGGCGAAGCAAGTTAGCATCTTTGTCGTCTCTATTTTTCTTTATATCTCATTTTGTCTCTCTCATTGATGATTTTTTTTATTCTTTCTTTTTTCCAAATAAAAAAAAACTGAATGGTTTGATGTTGTTGGATTTGATATTGTTGGATTTGAAAAGAAAATTTTTCAAAGTGTTAGTGGCGGTGGTGATGGTGACCATGGAGAGGAAGACATTGGTGATGAATGCAAGGTGAGAATTGGTGCGGTGGTAAGCTATTTTTAGCATTTAAAAAAGAGAAAAAAAACTCTAAACAGCTCCTAACAATTATCTCAAAAGATAATTGGGCCTTCAAAAAAATATCCTTTTTGGCCCTCGATCTTTATTTTTATGAGACTGATTAGCCCTTTGTCAGTATTTTCTCTCTATATTAACTGAATAAACCTATATGGCATGTTAAACTATTGATTTATCCCTTAAAAGCCAACTAGAATTCATAAATTCTTTTTTGTTGAGAGCCTTATTATCTTTTAGGAGTAATTGTCCAGGCTATTTATTTTTTTATTTTTGTTACATTTTTTAAATACATTGATTAAATTAACTGTATAAAACTAAGAAATATTAGTACTTTTCTTAAATTATTTTTTACTTATAAAAATTAAATAGAAGATATATTAGTGATTAACATATCACATAAGTATATTCTAAAGAGGAATCATTAGTAGAGAAATTAACCAATCTCACAGTTAAATATCAAGAATCAAAAAGAATATTTTTTCTATTGGAGATCTCATAGGCTTAAAAAAATAATCAGGGGTCGAGATGAGTATTCACCCTTTTAAAATTAGTCTTCAAAAAGACAACTTTAATACTAATTAGAATAGAATATTAAGGACGTTTACAAACCAAAAAAAAAATGTTAGAGATGATTTTGATTTTAACCTGAAATCTTAAGAACCAAAACAATATTTATCCCATTTAAATATTTGTAATTGAATTTTTATATTAATGAAATAATTTTTAGGTTCCACCAAACAGCATCATTAAATAAAAACAGAAAAAATTAATATTTATTTGTGCGTAGGTTTCAGATGGAACATTCTAAGAATATTGTGAATTTTAAATGGTAAAAAATCAATGAGGAAGTTAGTAAAATCATAAACACAAACAATATTGTAAAACTGGACGCGTTTAAATAACAATACCCTAGGCCTGGGTTATAGTAATTTGCACCAATGACAAGAATTTTTTACCAAGACTAGAGAAGCAAATGCAAACATGGTTGATAACAACTATTGGTGTAAAACTAGTTCAATGCAAAATAAAATGTCAAGGAGCATGAGCATGTGGTAATCAAAAGTCATTAATTTGCTAAAGAAAAAATTAAAAGACTTCGTGTATTAACCAAAGTAACAAATAGGAATAGAAGGCCCCTTGTCTTGTCTCCAACACATCATCATTGAAAGCAAAACGGGCTTTTATATTAATGAAAATTTGATGCCAACCATATACAGTGGGGAATCAACACTCAACAGAATAACAACCAAGTGTATAACTAGAAAATATTACTATTCAGAATCATCAATCTCTACAGTCTCGCTCTTTTTGAAATCACTGATAGCCTTATCAAAAGTGCTCCTTACATGTTGGCAGATAAGCATCAAATCTTGACATGCATCCTTTAAAACTTCTCGTGCCGGATCCCCTACAGTTGCATAATGATAAAGCAATGAACACAATAAGACCAAATGAATGATAATTGGACTAAATCAATAAATTTTATGGGAATGCCTGCGGGTATTAACATGTCCTCAATCTATCTCCCAGTCAATGCTATATATATGACTTTTGAGCATTGAATAGGACTTAATTCACCACACTTTTCTCAAAACAATAATTTCAGCCTCAAGTTCAATCATGCATGAGACAACACATTAGACTTTACTCATATCTTCCTGAAATGGCCAGAAACTACCTTAAGAGGAACAGCTAAAATAAAGAAAAGAGGATCAGATTAAGACCACTTAAATGATAACAAGATGAAATTTGAAATGCCAAGAAAACAATAGGATCAGGCTTGGAAAATTGCCATAGATATGAAATGATGAAAAAAAGGTGCTGTGAAAGGCATGCCATATGTTACCTGTTGTCTGGACTCTGATGTTAACGCGGTTATCGGACGGATGAGGAATGCTGTACCCACAAAATGTAACTCTTGGACTGCAAGAAACATTAATGATATCACCTCATTGGGATATATAGTACTAAAAATAAAAGCTATAAGTGAAGGAGTGAAAAAGAGAGATGCAAAACCTAAACTAATGGATAATTAATTATGTGCCACAAAAAATACAAAGAGAAATCAAAAGCAATAGAGATATTTGGCTCAATCCCCCGTCCTCTCCTCACAGATATGTGGGAGAAATTCATGCTTCACAATAAGGATTCAGTTCAGTTTATATTTATTTATTTCAAGAATTCATTAATTCTTTTGGTGAATTTTTACAAAGTCTTACACTTGCTACCATTGGTCTAATGCAACCCTCCTCTTTATCATGTATAAGGACCAAGTATGTAAAGATTTATAGTAAAACAGAATCTAGACAAAGTTTGATTGGTCATTATAAGGAAGACATGAATTTAGAGCAGCATGCTGCTTACTTCTTTATTTTGGTGGTTGGAAAGAAATGCCTCAAATTCAAAGGTATTTCCTGGTACTAAATTAATTGTTGGATAAAGAGCTTTTGCATTGCTATTTGCTAATGGATTTTCCTGACATGGTTGCTATAAGGGAACCTTGTATGATATCGCTTACACTTAGAACATATATTAAATTCCATTGACTGATTTTGAAAATATTTCTAATATAAAATCAAGGGCTAATAGGAACCAATTGAAATTGGGTCAAGCGATGACTTCTGCAGGGAAATGTGAAACAGAAGAGATGCGCCACGTATGTGTCAAGTTTGTTGTAACTAGTAAGAAGGGAGAATATGGAGAGCAGTCAGTTAGGCATCTAAATTGGGAGATTCTTGGGGTGTGTAACTGCTTAATGCTCCAATAAGGTTTCTTTCATTTCAGCTATATAGCTATAGCAATATATACTGCTTCTTTTATTTCTGTGTCATTTTATGTAGTTTCCTCTCAAAATGCAAGAATAAATTCCTAAGATTAAAAACACATGGTTTTCACACTACTTACTCTTGATTTAATGTGAATCTCATAGAATTTGCAAATGTATGATCCTCATCTGCCAGAGAAAAAGTTGATTTACTCTGATCAGAGTGTGACCCATGCTCCATCACTGACAACTAATCTGAAACCTGACAAAAACAAACAAAAAAATAAAAATTAAGTGAGCTTCAAAAATAATAATACTGAGTATCCGTCAGAAAATAGGATAGCAGCTACTCTGGCTAGGGGTGTTTGGTTTGCAGTCTGGTTCGGATTTTAGAAGGAAAAAAAAAATCATCCGCACAAATTATACATAAAAATTCGATTTGGTTTGGTTCGGTTTTTTTGTGAGGCCAACCAAACCAACTAGAAATAGATTGGTTTGGTTCGGTTTTTCAATTTTTACGCTAATTAAAAAAATATGTTCTAAAGGAAATTTATCTTCATGCTTAATGCCATCTTTACCACTCTTTTTAGAACAAAACAACAAAGAATCATAACAAAAAAATTCAAATAAAAAAACAGTAGAGAACCAATAATCATATTTGCTATGACTGATTTATGATTTATGGCCAGAGATTCCACTTTTCTTTTAAAGCACAAGTTATAACAACATGCAATATCTTGAAACCAGGATCACTCAATGGGTTGAGCTTCTTTAATCAAAGCAAATCTTCTAAAAGTACTAGCTTCTAATTTCCTTTGGCAATGGGTTTAAGTGGCAAAGTTCGTTCTATAAATAGTAGAACCTGTGGCTAGTGTTTAGTGGTTACTTAAGGCAAAGGTTACCAAAATAAAAAAGAATAAAAACAGTGAAGTGAGTCAGCAAACAGAAACAAAAAATTACACAAGCTCGCAAAAGAGAAAAGAAAAACAAAAGTAAAGAAGAACCAAAACACCACTCAACTTGATTCACACAAAGGAAAATAAAGTGAAGTTCTTTGATCTAATCAAATCTTTGGTGTTAACCCAATCTTCTTTCCATCCCTCCCAATGATAATTATTGTTCTTGTTCACATTGGCTCTGAGAGATCAAGCTTGCTATGCATTGAATTGACATTGATACACGCATAGATACATAATAAACCCAGAAGATGCCCATGGCCTCAATAACAAAACATGCAATAAATTCCAAAACTTTTTAACAAACAATTGAGGCCCATGAGTATCATCAGGAGTTCCTCACTTAATTAGTAAGAGTAAGGAAGGTGATAGATCTGCATATTCAAGCTTGCCTTTGTGAAATTTATCTTCATGCTCAATGCCATCTTTACCACTCTTTTCAGAACAAAACAGCAAAGAATCATAACAAAGAAAATCAGAATAAAAAAAGGTAGAGAACAAATAATCAGAATAAAAATGGAAAATCAGAACCAATAATCATAACAAATTGAAAATCATCATAACCGCAATCATTAAATCAGTACCAAGAACCAATAATCATAACGAACAGAAAAATTATCAAGTCACAACCTAAAACCAATTAGAAGTCAGAAAAGAAAAAGTTCAGAAAAATTAGAAAAAAATCCCAACACCTAGGGCTCCGTTCTAGATAAACAGGCAGTGCAGGGAAGACGACACGGCGGGGCTGGACGGCAAAAACAGGGACTGCGCGGATGGAAGGCGCTGCGAGACCTTGAAGCTTGAGCGACGGCGGAGTGAAGGGCGATATGGGGAGTGCTGGTGCGTGCTGCTACTGTACGCGGAGGACCACGGCGGCTGCTGATGCGTGCTGCTCTGGCCTGCTGCTGCGTGGAGCCGTGGAGGACGACGGAGAGGGAGGGGTGCTACAAGGAAAGGAGAGGGAGACAAAAGGCTGCTGGTATGAGTTGCTGTTGTCCGGTGGTAGACGGAGGAGAGGGAGGACGACGGGGCTGTGAGGAGGTCTGGATTGGTGGGAGAGTTTGTGGCGCTGGGTGAGGGGTGAAGGAACATGTGTGTTCTGTGTAATGGAGTATGGGGAGTACATTAGGGTTTGGGTAATTTCGGGGTAATTTAGGGATTTCATGGTTAGATATTTGACAAGTGCGCCACATACACGAGATGACACTATATAGAATATGTGAATATATAAATTTAAAATTTTTATAATACAAAAAAATACAACATATATTTAAAATTATTCTAAAGGACCGTTAGAAAGATTTAATTATTAAAAAGGACTTTTAATACTAAAATTATTAAAAAAGACCAAATTTTTTTATAATATTTAAGAAGACGAACCAAATCTTTTTATAAAAGGATAAATATATCCTTAATTATTTTTATTTATTTTTATAATATTTAAGAAGACGAACCAGCTGCCTGCTCTGATGCCAGCTGCGGCGGAGACAATAACCGGCGGAGACAATAAGCGCCGTTAGCTGAGTTTAGATGATGAGAAGAGTCAAAAGATGAGAAGACCAAGAGGGAAGAGTCGAAGAGGTTCTGTGACTTCAGATTAGAGTTTTTCCAATTTTGGATCCTAATTCGGATCTGGATCTGGATCCGGCTTTAAATTGGTTAAATGGTTTTTCTTGACATAATAAAAAAAATAATTACCTAAACTCTTAAATCTCCCATATCCATCTCATAGTTCCAAAGAATTGGAATTTTCGATCCTGACTTACCTATATTATATCAATCAACAATTTACGAGAATTAAAAAACAGAAAAGGATAAAAGATCACTAATTGGAAATACAATAATATGTATTGGTTGAGACTTACCTGGAAGCAGCAGAACACAACAAATGCAAACAGAAAGTATTCACAGTTTTGATGATTTGGATTTGGACTCCAAAGTCCAAATTAGTGATTTGATGATTCCTCCAAGGCTCCAACCCCACCTATATTGGGACTTTATCAAACGTGCTTTTAAGATAAGAAAGTGACTAAAATTCTAATTCATTTATGTAACTATATAACAAAAGATTTAATACATAAATATCAAAACTAAATCTATTATCAAATAGCTTATAATCAAGAACACCAATTGTTAGTAATTACACAATAACGGATATGTGAGGTTTAACATTGATTTATAAAAAAATAAGAGTCTTATGGAACTTTCTTGGAAAATAAAGTAAGATTCCACATTAGCTGGATTATTATTGGGTAAGCACAATTATCCTTATTGTAAGTTTTAGAATCAATAAAGATATTGTCCACAATTTAAAAGTTGTATGTTTCAGAAACTCTTTTAATCTGTAGTATTTGGCATAACTCTAGAAAATGGATAACTAAGCAGATTTGATTACAAACAGATCAGCCAACAAAATCAGAAGTTCAGAATCGCATTCATTAACGAAAACAACAGTCACCAACATTAAAAAATCAAAATCAAAACCAAATCCATGGAAAAAAATAGAATTTTAAAATATGAAAAATTACATTATCAGAAAGTAATTATTAATTAGCATGAAATCAAATTAATGAAGTAAAATGCCAAAATCCAAGCAGGAAAGGAGAGAGCAGTGAATCTTACCACGGACAGGAGAGAAATGGCCAGAGAGGTGAGAGACGCCGGTGAAAAGAAGAGCAGAGACGCGGAGTAGCAATGCACGACGGCAGCGGCGCAGCAGTTGAACGGACTCAACGGAGCAGCGACGTTGGCGAAGGAAAAGGGGAAAAGATAAACTCGCAGCAGTGCAGCAGAGGGGGAATGGCGCGGTGCGGTGATGGCGCAGTGAGTGGGACGGCGAGGTGAAACGGACAGTGGCGAGGGAGGTGTTCGGAGGTGGCTGGCTGGGTGCAGAGAAGATGGAGAGAACGCAGAAGGGGGGTCGCGAGGAGGGGTGAGGGTGACTGACTGGGTAGTGGTGCTAGTGTTCGGAAAGAGGGGCTAGGGTTTCAACTTTTCAATATATATATTTGAAGGGGAAATGACTAAAAAATTAAAGTAAAAAATCTATCTATCTATCTATCTATTTCTACTTAATATATTAAAATTGATTTTTCTTCAACTTATGATGGTAAGGTAGGGGTGTAAGTTATCCAAACAGACCGAAAATTACCGTAAACCGAACCGAAAATTACAACAACCGATTTAAAAACCGAAAAAATTGTTTTTTTGGTTTTTTTCCTGACAAAATCGATCGGTTCGGTTCGATTTTTGGTTGGCTCGATAGAAACCGAACCGAACCAAACCGAACCGAAGATATGCATCCATTTCAATGTTTTAACCATTTTAACCTTTAACCTAACAATAAAAATTCCCAACCCCTAACCATTTCAATGTTTTACTCTTATTATTTCAGTTTATTGACTATTTTAAACCTTTATTTATTGTGATTCATATTTTGCTCATTAGAAATTAAAAATCGAAAAAACCGACCGAACCAAACCGCTGTTGGTTCGGTTCGATTCGATTCGGTTGTTGTAAAAGCAACAAACCGAACGGTTGTGTGTCTGTAGGAACCGAACATATCGGTTCAGTTGGTTTTTGGTCCAAAACCGAACCAAACCGAACCGATAACACCCCTATGGTAAGGTGTCACTTTTTCGTAAATCCATTTTACCTCCAAAATGATTATATTATTCTCTCTTCTAAATTTATTTAGAAAAATATTTTTAATTAATATAATTATATTATAATTAGTATTTAATGAATGATACATAGTTATACTAATTTAAGAAACTGTCTTTATTATAATTATATCAAATCAATATTTAATGTATTATTAAACTACTTATTAATTATCAATTAAAAATACTTTTAATTATTTTAATAATAATAATAATAATAATAATAATAATAATAATAATAAAAAATATTGGCATATAATTAATGTAGATAACATATATACTTAGCAAGTATCTCTATTTATATAATTTTTTTCTAATTGTAGCAAGTATCTCCATTAAAAATTCATACCGTGTACAATTAGTGTGTGTATATATATAAGTCGTAATAGTGAATTGTTATAATTATTTATCATCTAAAAAATTCGTACCTCAGACATAGTTCTTTTTTTGTTGATTATTTTTCATATCTAATGGCTACTAGCTATGATTCTATCAACAGTATTACCTATGATAGATTATGTAATGAAAAAGTTTGGAAAATAAAGGCAAGGATTATAAGGTTATGGAAAGTCCCATCTAAATTTGATAAGAGTAATTAGACCGCTTACCTAGAAATAGTTCTCATGAATGATAAGGTAAGCTGATTATTTTCCATGATTTTTTCAAGTGATGCTAGGTCCAGTTTATAAATATTTTTTGTTCATATTTTAAGTTTATTTGATAAGTAAATCCTTGCATGAATAAAAGACAGTGCGATTTAACAGGGTTATAAGTGCTAATAGTCTTTATTTTTAATTTATTTTACAGTGTGATAAAATTCATTGTTCAATCAAGAATTATTTGGCAAAGATATTTGAGAATGATCTGATCGAGGGGAAGGTTTATGTCTTCTCAAATTTTTTGATTGAGAAATCAAGCGGAATTTATCTTCCGACTGCACACGTGTATAGAATAACTTTTAAGAATGAGTCACGTATAGTAAATACGGTCGATGATCGTAAAATTCCTGACAATCATTTTAATTTTCTCGATCATGCTAATATATTGAGACAAACAAATGAAAAATCTAACTTATTTGGTACGTAGTTAATTTGTATTATTATTGTGTTATTCATTTATGATGGGCAAACTTAATTTTTTTTTTTGGGCTGCAAATTAAACAAATTGAAAATGGTATTTTTATTCATCAAGAGAAATATGGCAATAAACTAGTTAAGAAATTTGGTATGAAAAATATCAAACCCATGGGAACTCCCATGCACCCTAATTCAAAACTAGACAAGGGAGAAATTGAGAAAGATGTAGATGAGACTAGGTATAGAGGAATGATTAGCTCTCTTATGTATTTAACTTCCTCTAGACCTGATATTGTGCAAAGTGTTGGAATGTGTTCAAGATTCCAATCTAAACCAAAAGAGTCTCATCTTTCTGCAGTTAAGAGGATCATTAGATATGTTCATGGCACATCCAATTTTGGTCTTTGGTATCCTAGGATTGATGATTTTTCTGCAGTTGGTTATTGTGATGCAGATTTTGCCGGTGATAAAGTTGATAGAAGGAGCACATTAGGCTTATGTTGTTTCCTTGGAAAGTCCTTGAATGTTTGGTCAAGTAAGAAGCAGCCAACAGTTGCTTTATCCACTGCAGAGGCGGAGTATATAGCTGCATATTCTTGTTGTTCACAGCTCATGTGGTTATAAACACAGCTTGCTTATTACAAATTAAATGCTGAAAATATTCCCTTGTTGTATGATAATATGAGTGCCATTAATATTTCTAAAAATCCAGTCTTGCACTCTATGACTAAACATATTGAAGTGAAATTTCACTCAATAAGAGAACATGTTCAAAAGGGGGATATTAGCATTCAATTTGTTAAATCAGAGGAGCAATTGGCTGATATTTTCACTAAACCACTAGTTGAGGACAGATTTTGCATGCTTAGAACTAGTCTAGGGATTTTAAGCCATGATTCATTGTTTGAAAATTGATGATGTGTTTGTTAGAGTTTTTTTGTCTCATAAACAGGTATGAGACAATTCTGGGCAAGTGACGAACTTTCTCTTAAACCATCGTTCTCAGGCCTTGTCGCAAGTACAGAGTCATCTAAGCCAACCTCAAAAAATCAGATCATGAGTGGTCTAATATATTTTCTTAAACCCAATCATCTCTGGGCTCAATATGAATGTTATATGATTTTTTGTTTTGTTTTTGTTAGCTTGTTTACTTTAGTTTATTTCTTTTTATCCTTAAGTCCAAAAAGTTTCAAATTTTAAATTGATTTCCTTTCTTAATTTTAAATAAAATCAAATATTTCTTTTTGTAATGTCAAGTTCTTTCAAGTTAAATCAGAGGTGATGCAGTTGCATGGTTTAAGAAAATTTCTTTTGGGTACAATTACTGTTCGTACCCTGGATCGAGCTATCCGAGCCGGGATGTTCAAATAACAAAGCGACCGACTTCTTCAGGTCAGACAAACCGACCTCTTCTCAAAGAGCTCGGCCAAATCGACAGTAAAGCCGAACGAAGGGCCCAAACAAAAGGACACAGCCCAATCCAAAGGCAGTCCAAGCCTACAGAGAGAAGGGCGGTTCCGTTGAAGATAAGCTGACCTCACCCAAAGATAAGATAAGATAAGATAAGATAACTAACTTATCTTATCTAAAAAGGTCACTATCACACCATTATAAATACACTGGAGCACCCAGGTATAACTCATACTCTGATTCTACTAAAAACCTGTTTAATACCCATGCTAACTTAAGCATCGGAGTCTCTTGCAGGTATCCCCCACCCTCTTGTGACCAAAGGATCAGCAGTGCAACCAGTCCAACAAGTCGGACACGACAGCTCCGGCCGCCACCCACCAGCCGGACACGTCATCTCCGACCAGTACCGAAGATCTCATCCGAGATCGACCTACAGTTTCAGGTAACCCTCGAAACATTGGCGCCGTTGCCGGGGAACCTGGAAGTCATCCCATCACCATGGCGGACGACCATGACAATGACCACGATTCAGGTCTGGAAGATAGAACGCCGCACAAGAATGCAGACACTACGCTAAAAGATACTCCGGAATTGAACGGGGACAAAAATCATCAAATCCGGGGGTAATAGAAGCGCTTCAAGACCGTTTAAAGCAACTTGAAAAAGAAACCCAGCAACAACGAGAAGTCGGAAAGGATTTACAAAGAGAGGTAAGGCGGCGTCGAGAATTAGAAGATAAACTCTTACAACTCGAAGCCGATCTCAAAGAAAAAGCTACTCGGACCACTCTTGAGGAGAATTCATGCAAAGATCAAGATCCATTCACTAGGGAAATCATGAAAACCAAAATTCCTAAAGACTTCAAACTCCCGGATATGACTTTGTATGATGGCACTACAGATCCCAACCATCACCTCAGAAACTTCAGAAGCAGAATGTACCTCACCGACGCCTCAGATGCCGTTCGCTGCAAAGCTTTTCCAACAACTCTCACAAAGACAGCAATCAGATGGTTCGACAACCTACCTCCAAAGTCCATCTCAAGCTTTGACGACCTGGCCAAAAATTTCCTGGCCAGGTTTTCCATCCAAAAAGACAAGGCTAAGCACGCCCCCAGCCTACTAGGGATCAAGCAAGGAAATCGGGAAAGTCTTCGCAACTACATGGAAAGATTCAACAAAACATGCCTGGACATACAAAGCTTGCCAACAGAGGCCGCCATCATGGGCCTCATCAATGGCCTACGAGAGGGACCTTTTAGTCAATCTATATCAAAGAAATACCCTACATCTCTAGAAGAAGTGCAGGAGCGAGCGGAGAAATACATCAACATGGAAGAAAACTCTCGGTTGGGAGAAACCTCAAAATCCGGATTCCCCTACCGAGATAAAGATAAAGAGTCCAAAAAGAAGGAAGATTGACAAGGGGAGAAAATAAAAAATATCATAATTACACCCCTCTTAGGGTATCTCTGGTAGATGTCTACAAAGAAGTCTGCCATACGGAAAAAATACCCCCAGCCTGACCCCTCAAAGGCAAAAGAGGAGGAGGAAACTGGAATGAATATTGTGAATACCATCGAGTCCGTGGGCACTCCACCAACGAATGCTTTGACCTAAAAAATGTCATAGAAAAATTGGTGAGAGAAGGAAAACTAGATCGGTTTCTGGCCACCCGAGATGATGAGCAAAGAAAGAGACGAAGGGATGAAGATGTCGGACGAGCTAAGCGATCACCTCGTACACCAGAAAGACACGTCCACATGATACACGGCGGATTTGCAGGAGGAGGAATCTCCAAATCATCTCGCAAAAGATATCTAAAGGAAGTATATCATGTCGAAGGGAAGGAAGAAGCACCCGACATCCCTGCAATCACGTTCACCAAAGAAGACGCATCCGGTATCATCTCAGGACATGACGACCCCATGGTCATCACCATCATACTGGCAAACGCCAATCTCCACCGCACATTAATTGACCAAGGGAGCTCCGCCGACATCTTATTCAAAACTGCCTTCGACAAGCTCGGCTTAGAAGAAAAGGAGCTTAGAGCATACCCGAACAGCCTGTTCGGACTGGGAAATACCCCAGTACAACCACTGGGATACGTGTCACTACATACAATCTTTGGAAAAGGGAACCAATCCACCCTATTGTCGTCCACGCGTTCGCGTCATTTGTGCAGATTCCAGTCCACGCGATCGCGTCAGGCACGCGATCGCGTCATTGCGATTTCCTCCATTCCGCGCGGTCGCGTAAGCCATGCATCCGCGTCGGTATTCGCTGGTCATCTCCTTGGCTTCTTCTCTTTCTCTGCAGAAACTTCCTCAAATCCATCCGAATGCTACCTAAATTAAATAAAATTGCACAAAACTCAAAATAGCATCCATAGTGGCTAAAATATAATTAATTCTTAATTAAATTCAACAAATTATATGCAAATTTACTAGGAAAAGATAGACAAGATGCTCATGCATCAGTCTCCTACAAAAATAAGTTATAAAAGTAATCCCTGAAAGAGACCTGACAAAGGTCCAAAAAAGAGGATTACAAAAATAACTGGAAAGAGGACCAACATAAAGAAATCGGTTATGAATTGCGCAGAATAAATACAAGTAAGAGCAAGAAAAACCGAAATACAAGTTGGACCTACACATCCACAACCTCGAAGGATCCAAGCTACAAAGTACAAAGCAATCCAAAGAGGTCGAGCAGCAAGGCTCCAGCATTCTCAAAACCCAGAATGGTACCAAGACAAGTGCAAACAAGCATGATACAAAATACAATATTATAAACAAGCTTCAGGATCAGGCCCAAAGCTTGAGAGCTACTTGTTGTTTTTTCAAAATAAAAAGTTGCTAAACAAGCAACCGCAAGGAGTATCAACAGTCAGCAAAATATTCGAATTACAAAATAAAGAGTTTAAAAGCCCACAAGTCGGGCTATCCACACAAACATCCAAGAAAAATCAGCTAAGATCGGGAGCCTTCTCGGCAGCATCAGTACAGGGAGAAGGAGGGCGAGTCTGAAGAGGCACAGCATCCACGGTACCATCATCCCGGTTCAAGATCTGACAGTCCGGATAAGAAACGGAATGACCGACCTCAACTGGAGGAACTGTAGAAGTTGACACTTTGGCAGAAGGCACAGGGGGAGGTTCGACATCGTCATCATCCTGGTCATCAGGGACAATCTTACTGTCCCTCACAACATTGTCCAGGCTAAAAAGAGCAAGGTCGGCCTCGGGAGCAATAATCCGAACTTGCTCCTTCAGGTTCTCGTAAGCAGCATTCACAGTGCCAACAAGATGACCCTGGAGCTCGGAGTAATCAGCTCGGACATTCTCCAACTCCTCTTTCAAGCGCATTCCCTCCCGATAGGATGTGACGTAGCTGTCTTTATGCCTCAATGCCGTATCCTCGGCCAACCGCACAGAAGCCGCCAGAGCAAGGGAACTCGCCTTCTCATTCTTCAGATCCTTCTCTAGTTTGGCCACCTTCACCTCAAGCTCCTCCTTTAAGCCCTTCATCCGATCGAACTCCTGTTTTGCCTCCTCCATAAAAGCTTTGGTGGCATGGAGAGGAAGATTTTGAGCAGTTCGGTGCAGGGCAGCTCCCATATGTGCCATTTTTACACTACTCCGAGTTGTAAAATCCAAGTGCGAAGGAGTGATACATCATCCATAGGGAGGACACCGTAAGGACCGATCTGCTGATCTACGAACTCGACCGCGTCAAAATCAGGGGCATCAAGGTTGAAAGGCTCAATTGTTTTTTGTTTCTTGTTGGGAGGAGCACCAGAAGCAGCAGCGGAAGACTATGGAGGGTCGGCCAGACAAACCAGAGGAGTGGGAATCACCTTCCTCGGCCCAGGAGAACTCGGCATGGGCGGCTTCACTGAAACTTGAGAAGATCCCTCTCCCGCCACCTTGGCCGAGATATTTTGAGCAGCAGCGGCCTTCTTTGCCTTTTTGTAGGCCTTCATGGAATCATTGTTTTTCGACATCTCTGAAAATACAGAATCAACCATAGTGAGGAGTTACCATCTAGAAGAAGCAAAACTAAGAAACAAGTACAGAAACAAGTCAGACAGTACCCAAAGCAGTTCGAACCAAAGATGGATCACTCAAAAATCTTTTTGTATCCAGATGGGGTGGTTCCCCCCACAAATCTTCAAGAACAACTACAAAAGCCTGCTCAACCTCATCAAG
Source organism: Arachis ipaensis (assembly GCF_000816755.2). Lineage (NCBI taxonomy): Eukaryota > Viridiplantae > Streptophyta > Magnoliopsida > Fabales > Fabaceae > Arachis > Arachis ipaensis. Next base: position 11,710,674 of record NC_029791.2, on the reverse strand, counting down.
GATCTCCTAGGTATAGCGAGACACTCTCACATTCTTTTGCCACTCTAGAGGGAAAGCAGGCTCGTCATTCTCATCAAGAAAAAAGGGGCGGATCCCCTCAACAGCACGGACTCAGAAGAAATAATTCTTAAAGTCTTTAAAAGACTCATCGTACATGGCAAAAACTTTATGCCCCTGGGCCGACATGAAAGAAACCCAAAGAGCTTTCTTTTTGGAAGAACCTCCAGGCTTGGCAGAAACAAAAAGATAGAGGAAAAGAGTATGAGAAGGTGTTATGCCTAACTCTTGGCAAAGCAACTGAAAAATCTTGATAAAACCCCAAGAATTCGGATGAAGCTGGGACGGGGCAATGTTACACGACCACAACAAGTCGGTCTCGAAAGCAGTAAAAGGAAAAGTAATGTCCAACTGGCTGAAGAAATATTCATAGGCATAGAAAAAGGGACGCCCCCCCTCGACAAAAGTAGGAAAACAAACCCTCTCGTCAGAGTCGGGCGCTACAAGCTCATAATCCCTCTCCCGAGCACTGCCACTACAAATCTTATGACGTTTCCTCAGCTCTACACAAAAATCAGCGTCCACCACAGAGACACACATCAAGACAAGGGAGTCCAGCCAATCGGACATCCCTCGGGAACTTTAGAGGACATCTATACAATGTTATTGCGAGAAGACATAAAGCCAACTAATCCTACAATAAGAAAAGAAGATTGGATTACTAAAAAACATCTCGGACGAGGGGCAAAACAACTCGACTAAATATGATACAGAAGAACAAACAGAAAAGGAAAACCCCAAGACTCAAAACCAAAGCCCTGGGACATCCTTTGGAGGCAGTAACAAAGCAATATTTTAGGAAAAATCTACAGCTTACGTCCCGGCATCTCTTAAACAAGAAAAGAAAACTTCAAACAACAAACATTTTTCATAGGAGAAAGACAAAACACAAAAGTCATCAAAGTCACTATCTTTTTACAGTCTATCAGCAAAAAGCATCGCCAAACATCAAACACGCCAAGCGGAAACCGTCAAAGGCGCAACCTTTTTTCAGAATCAAACAAAAACCAAGGAGCAATCTTCGATTAAGTGAGCAAAGATGCAGTTTTTCTGGGTATCGGACAGAAGCGACAATAGAACATGCAGAGCCCTAAAAGCATCAAACAACAGGAAAGGCAAAAAGGTCCATGCAAAAGACGAAGAAACTCCCAGAACACACATTACAACAGCAATCAAGCGCGGTAAAAACAAAAAGATCCAAACTTTCTCTAAACAAAATCAAAACTTCACCACAAAACTAAAAGACAAAGCAACAAAGACGGGAAGAAATTGCAAATGGAACCAACCTGAAAAAAGCAGAGCCTCAAAAAGGTTGAAAATGGAAAGACGGAATCGCTGGATCTTTGAATGACGCCACAAAGGCAAAATGTAGGCGAAAAGCAGAAGGTGAGAGAACGAAGGGAGAAGTTACAAAGAAAGGTGAAGGAGAGAAACCGTTTTCTGATGAAGCAAAATTCAAAATAAAGCCAAGTGAAACGGGGCAATTAATACCAATTGATGAAGGTATTAAACCCTCGCACGTTCCCTAGAACAAAGCGCCAATACAAAAGCGCGCGCTTATAGAGGAAAAACGTTCTACATTAAAAAAAAAGGGTTCTACAAAGGAAAAAATCGACAAAATGCTTGAACTCGGCTTCACTAGAGAAGGACCAAAGTCTAAAGGACTCGACCTCAAAAAAGAAGATCGAGCTCAAGCAGGGGCGCTGTTCATACCCTGGATCGAGCTATCCGAGCCGGGATGTTCAAATAACAAAGCGACCGACCTCTTCAGGTCAGACAAACCGACCTCTTCTCAAAGAGCTCAGCCAAATCGACAGTAAAGCCGAACGAAGGGCCCAAACAAAGGGACACAGCCCAATCCAAAGGCAGTCCAAGCCTACAGAGAGAAGGGCGGTTCCGTTGAAGATAAGCTGACCTCACCCAAAGATAAGATAAGATAAGATAAGATAAGATAACTAACTTATCTTATCTAAAAAGGTCACTATCACACCATTATAAATACATTGGAGCACCCAGGTATAACTCATACTCTGATTCCACTAAAAACCTGTTTAATACACATGCTAACTTAAACATCGGAGTCTCTTGCAGGTACCCCCACCCTCCGGTGACCAAAGGATCAGCAGTGCATCCAGTCCAACAAGTCGGACACGACAGCTCCGGCCGCCACCCACCAGCCGGACACGTCATCTCCGACCAGTACCGAAGATCTCATCCGAGATCGACCTATAGTTTCAGGTAACCCTCGAAACAGTTACTGTTCATACCCTGGGTCAAGATGTCCGACCTGGGATCTTTAGCGACAAGCCGACCGACCTCTTCAGGTCAGACTATCCGACCTCTTCCCAAATGTGCTTAGCTAAAAGGGATACAACTCCACTCAAAGAAGGCACAATCTCAAACAGGGCTACAAATGTCATCCGAGACTAAAAAAGGTTCTATATAAAGAACACTAAAAAGTCATCAGACAAGTCACTAAAAGCCTGGATATCAAGCCACAAGGATAACTTCGCCAAAGCAGAGGGATGTCAACACAAACTTAAAGCAAGGCGTGATCCAGAAGGCAAGGGTAGAAAACCCACACTACCACTCAAAAGAGGATGGACTGTGAAGTACCAAACCTCTAGAAAATCTGCCAGAATTGCAAAGCAATGAAGAAACAAGCCAGACAAATGCTTGAGCACGACTTCCAAAGAGATCGAAGCTTGATCTCACGAAAAGATCGAACTCAAGCAGGGGCACTGTTCATACCCTGGGTCAAGATGTCCGACCTGGGATCTTTAGCGACAAGCCGACCGACCTCTTCAGGTCAGACTATCCGACCTCTTCCCAAAGAGCTCGGCCAATTACCGACCTCTTCACAAAGAGCTCGGCCAAAACGCTACAGAGGCCCAATAAAGGCCCAAATAGAGGGACACAGCCCAATCTAAAGGCAGCCAAAGCCTAGAAGGATAAAGGCGGTTTCCCAGAAGATAAGATGACCTCACTTAAAAATAAGATAAGATAAGATAACTATCTTATCTCCAGAAAGGTCACTCCACACTACTATAAATACACTGGAGCACCCAGGTATAACTCATACTCTGATTCTACAATAAACCTGCTTAATACACATGCTAACTTAAGCATCGGAGTCTCTTGCAGGTACCCCCCACCCTCCGGTGGCCAAGGATCAGCAGTACAGCAAGTCTAACAAGTCGAACACAACAGCTCCGGCCGCCACCAGCCAGCCGGACATGTCATCTCCGACCAGTACAGAAGATCTCATCCGAGATCGACCTCCAGTTTCAGGTAACCCTCGGAACATTGGCGCCGTTGCCGGGGAACCTGGAAGTCATCCCATCACCATGGCGGACAACCATGACAACGATCACAACTCTAGTTTGGTGGACCGAACGCCAAACAAAGACACGGACACCACCTCCAAAGACGCACCTCAAAACGGGGGAAATAAGCAACCCCCAAACACAGAAATTTTGGAAGCTATCCGTGAGCAACAGAATTGCCTTAAACAGCTGGAACAAGAAGCTGAACATCAACGGGAAGCCGAAAGAGACCTTCGGAAGAGAAACAAGACGACGTCAGAGGACAAGCTCCTAAAACTCGAAGCGGATCTCAAGGCCAAAACAACTCGATCCGGTCACGAAGACATCCCCCACAAATATCAAGACCCATTCACCAAAGAGATCATGAAAGCTAAAGTCCCAAAGGACTTCAAAGCTCCCGATATGACCCCGTACGGCGGCACATCAGATTCAAGCCATCATCTTAGAAATTCCAGAAGCAGGATGTATCTCACGAAGGCCTCAGATGCAATCCGTTATTCTCCATCCAGAAGGATAAAGCCGAACACGCTCCAAGCTTGCTAGGGATCAAGCAAGGAGATCGGGAAAGTCTTCGCAACTACATGGAAAGATTCAACAAAGCGTGCCTGGACATACAAAGTCTGCCAACAAAAGCAGATATCTTGGGTTTCATCAATGGCCTACGAGGAGGACCTTTTAGCCACTCAATATCCAAAAAGTACCCAACATCTCTAAACGAGGTACAGGAACAGGCAAAGAAACACATCAACATGGAGGAGAACTCTCGACTAGGAGAGAGCTCAGAAACCGAATTCTCCTAACCCACCACAGGACAAGGATAAAGAGTCCAAGAAAAAAGAAGATCAACCCGGGAAGACTAGAAAATACCGCAATTACACCCCTCTTCGGGTGTCTTTTGTGGAGGTTTACCGAGAAATATGCAACACGGAGAAGATCCCACCACCTCGCCCAATCAAAAACAAAAGAGGTCGGACAAGTTGAAGGTCCACCTCACACCAAAGAGATCGGACGAGTTGAAGGTCCACCTCACACCGAAGAGGTCAGGCGAGTTAACATCCACCTCACACCAAAGAGGTCGGATGAGTTAAAGGTCCACCGCACACCAAAGAGGTCGGACGAGTTGAAGGTCCACCTCACACCAAAGAGTTCGGACGAGTTGAAGGTCCACCTCACATCAAAGAGATCGGACGAGTTAACGTCCACCTCACACCAAAGAGGTCGGACGAGTTAACGTCCACCTCACACCAAAGAGGTCGGACGAGTTAAAGGTCCACCTTACAACAAAGAGGTCGGACGAGTTGAAGGTCCACCTCACACCAAAGAGTTCGGACGAGTTGAAGGTCCACCTCACATCAAAGAGGTCGGACGAGTTAACGTCCACCTCACACCAAAGAGGTCGGACGAGTTAAAGGTCCACCTCACACCAAAGAAGTCGGACGAGTTGAAAGTCCACCTCACACCAAAGAGGTCGGGCAAGTTGAAGGTCCACCTCACACCAAAGAGGTCAGACGAGTTGAAGGTCCACCTCACAACAAAGAAGTTGGACGAGTTGAAGGTCCACCTCACAACAAAGAGGTCGGACGAGTTGAAGGTCTAACCTCACATCAAAGAGGTCGGATGAGTTAAAGGTCCACCTCACACCAAAGAGGTCGGACGAGTTGAAGATCCACCTCACACCAAAGAGGTCGGACGAGTTGAAGGTCCACCTTACAACAAAGAGGTCGGATGAATTGAAGGTCCGCCTCACATCAAAGAGTTCGGACGAGTTGAAGGTCCACCTCACATCGAAGATGTCGGGCGAGTCGAAGGTCCACCTCACAACAAAGAGGTCGGACAAGTTAAACGTCCACCTCACACCAAAGAGGTCAGAAGAGTTGAAAAGGACAACGGAGTGCGAACAAGCCTTCCCAGATTTCAAAATTCTTGGGGCAACCACCCATTCTTTCCAGACCATGGGAAAGTGAAGAACTCATATTATACCTCGCAGTGGGAAGTCGGGCAATAGCCTCAGCACTAGTCAGAGAAGACAGAAGTGGGTAAGAACCCGTCTACTTCATCAGCAAAGCTCTACAAGCGGCCGAACTAAACTATCAAAAGATAGAAAAAGTTTGCCTAAGCCCACATACTCACCTCTCAACGACTCCACCCATACTTTCAAGCTCACACTATCAGAGTTCGGACCAACCAGCCCATAAAAGCATCCTACAGAAAACAAACTTAGCTGGAAGAATCCTACAGAGGACAGCTTGGATAATTCGGGGGATCCTGGACAAAACCAGAGAACATCTCAAACAATTCGGGGGACCCTGGACAAAAACAGAAAACAGCTCGGACAAATCGGGGAAAATGAAGTCCGACATATAGAATGCCCGAGCTGATGCATTTTCAAAACCAGCCAGCACCAACAGCTCGAACAATTCGGGGATATGAAGTCTGACACATACCTCAGGAGCAGAATGCCCGAGCTGATACATTTTCAAAACTAGCCAACCAAGGGGCAATAACAGAAGCCTCATCCAGGCTACATTACAAGACCACAACAAATCGATCTCGAAGGCGGTATAAGGGATGTACTCAGGGTCAGCCACAGTAACATGCATTAAAACTACGAAATCCAGCTAATCAGACATGCTGTCCGGGATCTTAGTAGACATCTAAAAGACATAGGTCGACTATGGGCTACTACCAAACAACTCGGGCAAATAAGGAAACAACTCGGACAATAACAGCAAAACATCAAGTGACAGACTTGGCAGTAAAAGGGAAACCCCAGGACTCACACGAAAGTCCAGGGGCACCCTTTGGAGGCAACAACAGGGCAAGAACACAGAGAAAAGAAGTCAACAATCTATACCCAAACAGTCCGAACACCTCTCAAACAAAAGGTCAAAACAAAAGCTAGAACTTTTGTACAAAAGAAGTCAGGCAACGATGAAAAGAAACAGGAACAGCAACCAAACCCTAAAGCAAAGCACACATTCTTCTCAAAGGCGAATGACAAAAGAAAAGTGACAACAAACGATCAAAGATGCAAACTTTTTGCAGAAAGAACCAAAGTTCTTCGGAGCAAATACAAAGTCAAAGCTTTACATCAAAAGCATGCCAACTTCCCTATAGCCCCACCAGAAGAGCTCCCACAAGTCCTCTGGGCATATCGGACAACTCCACACTTCACCACGAAGGAATCACCTTTCTGATTAGCTATACGGAATGGAGGCAATGATCCTAGTGGAAGTCAAAGAAGGATCGCCAAAAGTGATCCACTACAGTGAAGAGGCCAACTCCCAACTTCAAAAGGAATAACTCGACCTACTTCCAGAAACCCGAGAACGAGGTCGGATCAAGGAAGAGGCGTTAAAACGTCAAATGGCCTCAAGATACAATTGGAAGGTAATCTAGCAACAACAATCTCATCCTAATCCGAAATGACATCAAAATAGTTCGGTCAGGAGAAGAGAAGCTAGCAGCCAACTAGAAAGGACCATACCAAGTTGTTCAGAAGAATGGGGAAAGGTTGCTACAAAGTGTCCAACTTCGAAGGGCAAGAGCTACCAAGGTCATGGCAGGCCTGCAATCTAAAAAGGACGCCAGGCCGAGATCCAAAAAGATTGCCCGACCTAGAAAGGTAAGTACTAATATGTACACACCCTTATCTTCATTTTATTGTTTAAAAGATTGCAGATTCCTAAAAAGTTTCCTACCAAGACGCCCGGCTACGGCAGGTCGGCAAGGTGAACAACAAATTCACCACCCGATCACGACAAAGTCGGCAAGATGAAAACCAAACTCATCATCCGATTACAAAGCGACATGTCGGCAAGGTGAAAACCAACTTCACCGCCCGACCACAATGAAAACCGAATTCATCGTTCGATTTCGACAAAGTGAAATAAAATTCACTACTATACCAAGACGCATTAATCTGAAACGCAAATTTCACTGCCGGATCACGATAAGGTCGGCGGGGTGAAAACCAAATTCACCGCCCGATCACGATAAAAGTCGGCAAAGATGAAACCAGAATTCATCGCCCGATTTCGACAAGGTCGGCAACAAAGTGAAAGCAGAGTTCATCGCCCGATTATAAAGCAACAGATCGGCAGAAAGTGAAAAACAAATTCACTGCACAATCACGATAAAGATAAACCGTCCGATAAAGGTGAAAACACAATTCACCCAAAAGACGATCTAGAGATGCCAACCACTTTCTACAAATCGGCAAAGATGAACACAGAATAATGTATGAAGTTATCGAAAGTGATCTAAAAAAGAACCTGACGAGGTCTTACGGATTGCTAAAATAATAACTTAAAGACTGGCCGACGTTGAGAAGTCGGACCAAGCCAACCCAAGTTATAAGTAAACCCTGGAAAGAGGTCTGGCCAACCCTATTAAAGAGTATTACTTTAACTTAGAAGGGCCCGACATGACAAGTCGGCCCAAAATGAAAAGTTATAAAAGTAGTCCCTGAAAGAGACCTGACAAAGGTCCAAAAAAGAGGACTACAAAAATAACTTAGAAACAGGACGACGCAAAGAAGTCGACCTCCTACAAAAAACAAGTTATAAAAGTAATCCCTGAAAGAGACCTGACAAAGGTCCAAGAAAGAGGATTACAAAATAACTTAGAAGAGATCGACATGACGAAGTCGGTCTCCTACAAAAAACAAAACAAGTTATAAAAGTAATCCCTGAAAGAGACCTGACCAAGGTCCAAGAAAGAGGATTACAAAAACAACTTAGACCGACAAGAGAAGTCGGACCAATGAAAGCTACAGATCGGACCGACAAAAGAAGTCGGACCGGCGAAAGCTACAGATCGGACCGATAAGAGAAGTCGGACCGGCGAAAGCTACAGCTCGGATCGACACGAGGTGTCAGACCAACGAAAAGCGTGCGCTAAAAGGGACATAGCTTCGCCCAAAAAGCCACGGCTCCACGACAAGGCTATCAAAATTGTTCAGAATGACTAAAAAGTGTTCTACGAGAACAGTAAAAAGTTGTCGGACAAGTTAGCCCCAAGGACCACATCGACCAAGCAGAAAGTGGACAAAACCAGCAGTGATCAAAAGAGGTCGGACAACAAAATACCGACACTCTACAAAGATCCACAAAGGGGACAAAGACATCTCACAAACGGCCAAAGGAAGGCTACGAATGCTTTGCTAAAAGGTATGAAGTCTTGAAAAAAGACACTACTCAAAAGGCAAAAGCACAAATCAAAACGGCGCTAAAAAGTCATCCAAACAGACTATAAAAGGTTTCCCATCAGGAACTATACCTAAAAAGTTGTTGGATTATGACTAAAAAGCCCGAACAGTGAAGACAAACAAGTCGGAAGAAGGCTGAAAAGACCTCTCAACAAACTAAAAAGGGCAATACCAGACTCCCACAAGGAGAAACTACTCAAGATCGACCAAAGTCAGGATGCTTGAGCACGACTTCCTCAAAAAGATCGAAGCTCTGAAATCACGATCTCACGGAAAGGTCCGAACTCAAGCAGGGGCAAAATCGTACAGGTCGACGTCAGCTAAGAAGAGGCGCAAGTACGATCTCAAAAATGAACAAGCCAAAAGGTTGGGAAACAACTTAAGGCTCAAATGTGCTTAGCTAAAAGGGATACAACTCCACTCAAAGAAGGCACAATCTCAAACAAGGCTACAAACGTCATCCGAGACTAAAAAAGGTTCTATATAAAGAACACTAAAAAGTCATCAGACAAGTCACTAAAAGCCTGGATATCAAGCCGCAAGGATAACTTCGCCAAAGCAGAGGGATGTCAACACAAACTTAAAGCAAGGCGTGATCCAGAAGGCAAGGGTAGAAAACCCACACTACCACTCAAAAGAGGATGGACTGTGAAGTACCAAACCTCTAGAAAATCTGCCAGAATTGCAAAGCAATGAAGAAACAAGCCAGACAGATGCTTGAGCATGACTTCCAAAGAGATCGAAGCTCGATCTCACGAAAAGATCGAACTCAAGCAGGGGCACTGTTCATACCCTGGGTCAAGATGTCCGACCTGGGATCTTTAGCGACAAGCCGACCGACCTCTTCAGGTCAGACTATCCGACCTCTTCCCAAAGAGCTCGGCCAATGACCGACCTCTTCACAAAGAGCTCGGCCAAAACGCTACAGAGGCCTAATAAGGGCCCAAATAGAGGGACACAGCCCAATCTAAAGGCAGCCAAAGCCTAGAAGGATAAAGGCGGTTTCCCAGAAGATAAGACGACCTCACTTAAAGATAAGATAAGATAAGATAACTATCTTATCTCCAGAAAGGTCACTCCACACTACTATAAATACACTGGAGCACCCAGGTATAACTCATACTCTGATTCTACAATAAACCTGCTTAATACCCATGCTAACTTAAGCATCGGAGTCTCTTGCAGGTACCCCCCACCCTCCGGTGGCTAAGGATCAGCAGTACAGCAAGTCTAACAAGTCGGACACAACAGCTCCGGCCGCCACCAGCCAGCCGGACATGTCATCTCCGACCAGTACAGAAGATCTCATCCGAGATCGACCTCCAGTTTCAGGTAACCCTCGGAACAGTTACCAATACTTCTTCTTCTCCCTCCATAACTCCTCCAACCCTTCAGTTTCTCCTCACTATCTTTACTGCATCTCTTCCTTCAAAAATCAGAAACCAACCAAATGAGGAAGAAAACTGTTTCTCAAAAGCCACCACGAGAAAAGATATTCAAGCTTCCTGCAAAGCAAAAACCCTCCACTCGTTTTCAGGACCGAACCTTCACTACTTCTCCTTCTTCTCCAACTTCATCTCCTCGTTCAGATCCCATGGCTCGCACTAAAAATCCCTCAAGGTTTCCACCTTCAGCCAAGCCGACGGCACCTCCGAAGGAACCTCCATCCAAACCTGGTTCGTCAAAGCCAAGTTCATCAAAGGGGAAACACCCAGCTGCTACCGAACCTACCTCTGAGCCCACTCAACCTAAGACAAGGTCTGTTCCCTTGCGTTCTCAAAGAGATAAACATCGGCTCCCTCTTAAATCAGTTAGAGAACCAGACATTGATCCCTTTGCACATAAATCCCATTTCATGACATCTCACTCCAACTGTAACCCTTATAGATTTAGGTCTGCCATGAATAATGACTTTTATGAAGGAGTTATTAAGTACCGTACCATGTGTCCCTCTTTTCTTGATGATTTACCAAATTGAAAAAGAAAGGTTTTCTTTTTGTTGAAAATTTAGAATTTCTGGAATGGAATCATTTTTTTAACATCAAAAAGCCTGTTTACCCACTTTTGGTCAAAGAGTTTTATGCTAACATGACATATCATGACGGCAGTGTGCATTCTTATGTCAAGGGCCAAGACATTATTTTAAATAATGAAACAATCAGTGATTCATTAAAATATACTGATGTTGGGGCTTGTGCTTATACTTCTGTTAAGTGGGATGAAGGAGTTGGCATCTCTTTTAATGATGCTTTGCCTCATATTTGTGAACATGTTTCCTTGATTGATGGCATTACCCCCACTCACAAAGCCCTAGGATATGAACGTGCTCAGTTGCACCAAATTGTCAACCACATCATACTTCCTCAAAGTGGTTCATATCAAAGGGTATCTTATACTGACACTCTTGTTTTGTATGCCCTGCTCACTAAAACAGAAATTTCTTTTGCTTATTTGATGGTTAGATACATGTTTGACTCTGTTAGAAATGAGAAAGACAAAGCCCTTACTTATGGCATGTTTCTAACTTGTATTTTTGAGTATTTTGGTGTTGACTTGTCCAATGAGGATTATGAAAACAGACATTCATATCTAAAAGGGGGTGGTTTAGTGAAACAGCATAAAGGACCTACTCGTTCTGAGATGGTGGTTCTAGATGATGAGGATGATGAGTTCATTCCTGAGGAATCTTCTCCACCTTCCACCGAGGGCACCTCCATCTCCACTGGACAAAAATCTGCTCTGTTTAATGTTGTTAGAGATGTGGTCCAAGAGTTTGTCTCCCAATCCAATCATATGATTGCCATGAGTAAGGAACAAAGGAAGCTAGCAAGCAAGCATGAGAATTTCCTCTGAGAATCAAGGGATAGAGTGGCTGTATTCATGAAGTTCATTGATAATCTTCAGCAAGATGAAGATCATGCCACTGGTGCTGAAGAGGAAGCTGATTCGGAAGGGATTGGTTCAGATGCCTAGATTTGTCTCATGAAAATGCTGCTATCTCCCCACTTTTTGTCTCATGAAAACTGTTTCTCTTGTGTTTTTTGAACTACTTTCTGTCATTTGGGATGACTGTAATACTTTAACTACTACTGCATTTATTTTAAATTAATTTGGTGATTTAGAGTGTGCATTAACACTTTTTTTGCAGGTTATATGTGCAATTTTTACTTGAATTTGCCTATTTTCCACCCTTGATGACAAAAGGGGGGAGTAATAGCGCATGAGTAGCAGGATTGTGAATCTTTGATTATTTTTTGGAATGTTGATTGCGGCTGCTATAATGTTGTTGGCATGAAAATTTGATTTGCAAATTTTGCTACTGCTGTGATTTTTTGTGCATGAAAACTGGAACTTGCTTTTTATGACATGTTGAATATTGGGCTGGTTTGGTGTTGCTAGTTGTTTAAGCTCCCTTAGTCAAAGTTGAATTATATGCAGCTCTTTATTGTGCTCTCTATAAGTATAATATAAACAGGAACAAAAAGAAGAGTATAAATCTAGGGGGAGCTACTCTTGAAAAGGAAAAGGGGAGCAACACAAAAGCAAGCAACATCATTCAAAGGGAAGTTTCTTAACTTTACTAAAATTCGATTCCTTTGGTAATGTTTAATTATGTTTGTCATCAAGGGGGAGATTGTTGAGTTAAGAAATTAACTAATATAAACAATGATGACAAACATTAGATTCTTGGGCTAATTATCCAATTAGTTTTTTATTATTTGGGTTTAGTGATGCAGACAAAAAATTTAATATATAACAGCAGCCCAAATTGGATGGAAAACAAAAATAAGGCTGGTGGGTTGATAATCCAAAGGAAGCCCAAAGAAAACAAAGCAAAGAAATCAACGGGCTAAATGAATAGATCTGTTCTAAGTCCGACAGCAAGCAATTCCCTCCCATTTGCTTTCACCAAAAGCAACGTTCACCTTTTCCTTCTTGGTCAGAAATCAGAGAAGTGAGAGAGAGCTTAGTTCCTAAGCTATTCATAGAAGAAGAAAGAAAGAGAAGGTTAAGCAAGAAAAGTTGAGGTCTAATAAACCAAATCAAACCAAATCAAGCTAAGGTAGAGGTCAAAGGTAACATATTTCCTCTTGCATGCATATTGCTTTCTTCTCCTCTTTCCAACTCTCTGCCAGTCCGAAATGGGATACTTGAGAAAGATGATCTCTGTTCTACACTGCTGTGCATCTACGGTCATAAAGTGTGTCTTGGGGACCAAGTAGTGTTTTAATGGCTAAGATCTGGGTTTACCATTGAAAATATTTGTTTCTGCTGCCCTATGGCTTTCGGTCAACAAAGGAGGTCAAAACCAAAGTTCCTAATCTGAGGAAAAATGGAAGACAGTGAAAAAGTGAGTTGGTGAAGCACACAGCTCAAGGGTTGACCTAGGAGAGAGCAACTCAGCAACATGCAAGGAGATACAAAAAAAATTATTTTCATCATTCAGAAGCCAAGGAGAGATAACCAGTGTTCTTGAGGTGTATGTTCTGAGAAGAGCTCTCTGAAGAAGTTCATCTACTTGAACAGTGCTTCCTAGTCAAAGGAGCATTCCGCTAGAATGAAGAACTGAATCAGAGGCTAGCAAATCTGGTTTATCACATAGCAAAGAGGCTATTGAAGCATCAATCTCCTTCATGTTTTATAGATTGTAATTTTCTTTTTAATGTTTATCTTTCTGTAATTTCTTGAGGTAAAAGGCTGAATGAGAGAGTCATTGAAAGAGGCTAAGAGTGGAAAAAGGCAGAAAGATACACATGAGTGAAAAGCCTAGAGTTATTTCAGATTTCTTTAGGTTAAATCTGCGTCTTGTATCTTGTACTAGTGAGGTATCCCTTTCTTAGTTAGGTTAGCACTAAGAGTAAAGAGTTCGGTATTAGCATAACCAAGTCAAGTTAAGTTAGAACTTGAGTGTGAAAGGATTGTGTCAATCATGTGGAATTAGTGTATGTAATACTTTAACTATAGTGGAAATTCCACCACTGTTGTGGTGGAGACTGGACGTAGATTGCATTGCACAAAGCAACCGAACCAGGATACATGATGGTGTCAGCTTCTCTCTTTCCTGCTCTGTTCTGTTTTCTGATATTCATGAGACAAAATGAAATTGTCTCATAAATTTTCCGCTGCTGAGTTCAAACAGATTCAGATTGCAAGTTTGTTTTAAAAGGGTTATTTCATTAAAGTAAAAGAATGTCATAGATTCAACCCCCCTTCTCTAAGTCTTCTACAACCTTCAGTCACTTATTATAATTCTTAAAACTTAGTTTGTATATAAATATTTATGTTTAAGATTAAAATTAAACTAAGAATTTAATTTTAATGTACTGTCAGTATAAAGTAGTTTTATACGTGCATTCAATTATGTAATAATACATTAGCAAAAATAACTATCTTTTACATTGATCGCGTGAATAATCGTCCAAAAGAACGAATGTGATTGTACAATTGTGTAAAATCATCAAAATTAAACTCTAAAAAAAATCCTCATTATTTCATGCAAAAAAAAAAAAAAACACAATGCTAAAAGCACTAAGAGGTTCCAACGGGTCTTATATTATGGTGTAAATAAAGTTTTTTTGTACTTGGCCAAGTAATAGGGGTGCACATGACCCGACCTGGCCCGAAGGTCCGGCCCGGTCTCGAACACTTTAGGAGCTAATTTGGTGTGATTTCATCGAGTTTAGGGTCGGGTAAGAGTCTTAAAAATAGACCCGGTCATTATTTCGGGTCAGGTCCGGACTATAGCTCGGGTCACCCGAAGTCGGCCCGGTGGCCCGGTCATCATACACAATTAATATTTTGTGTTATTAATGATGGATCATGACTATTCTTATGTGGAATTTAAGTATTGTAAACCTTAATATTTTGTGTTATTAGTCATTATAAGACTATAAGTTAATGTTTTATTTTTAGAATGCATAAGACTTTAGACTAATGCATAATATTGTGTTATTTGTATTGATTTAAATATTTGGTATTATTAGACAATATTAGTATTGATTATGGTTATGCTTTAGTATTGATTGTGGTTATGCTTTAATTTTGAAGAAGGGTTGGTTCTTGTTATATTTTTTTAAGTGAATTTTACCATGTTAAATAATGGTTGTAGTTTTAGAAATTTGGATATTTTTACATGCTAGCTTACAAAAAAGTATCAACGTAATATAATGTTAACGGCCCGATTTTTACCCGATATAATTATGGTCCGAAAGTGTATTGGTTTCATCGGGTTTAGGGTCGGGTTCGGATCTAATAAATAGACCCGGTGTATATTTCGGATCAGATCTGAATCACATCAAACCCAGCTTCACCCGACTCATGTGCACCTCTACCAAGTAAAACAAAAAAAGATTTCCTAATTAAAAGTAAACTAACTGATGACTAATCAACCTAGAAAAACAAAGTTTCATGGGAATCTATGCTGCTCTAATCATTTCAAGTATAGCAAGTACTTACACTATGTTTGTTTGAAGAGAAAATGGAAGAAAAGAAAAGGGAGGAAAGAAAAGAGGAAGGAAAATGATCATTTTTCATTGTTTGGTTATGAAGAGAAATTGAAGAGGAAATAAAAGGGGTGGAAAAAAATTGGTGGACCCATCAATTTTTTTTCTCTCCAATGTTGGAAAGAAAAGGAAGGGAAAACTTATTTTCTCTCACAACTTCCAATATTACCCTTTCATTTTTTTCAATGTATTTTATAATATAAGAATAAAATTGTCTTTTTATAACATTTCTTTCCTTCTTATTTTCCTTTCATCCAAACACATCTAAAGAAAATAAAAATCCACTCAATTTCTTTCATTTCTTTTCTTTCCTTTCTATTTCTTTCCTTTCTATTTCTTTCCTTCCACACAACATCCTCATGTGTAGATAAAAGAAAAAGAAAATCATTTGACAATGAAATTCTAAAAATTCTTTTTTATTTTTTATCCAAAATGTCAATGAAATTTAGATTATATGACCAGTGTGGCAAGATTTTTGGGGCTCTCTAAATAACAATTTTCTTGTTCAGTATGTTTCACTAGCAACTATTTGCATTTTGATGCAAAGTTGTTATCCTCCTTTTTTTTCTACACTAAACTTAATAAATGTAAATTAGATGGATTGATGACTAGTTTTCAACTTTCAGCTAGGAGGCAAGAGAGTTGGGATTATTGGATTGGGAAGAATTGGTGGGGAAGTTGCCAAAAGGCTAGAGGCCTTTGATTGCATAATCATGTACCATTCAAGGAACAAGAATCCATCAGTCTCATACACTTTCTACTCCAATGTGGTTGATCTTGCCTCTAACAGTGATGTTCTTATACTTTGTTGTCCATTAACTGAGCAAACAAAGTACATAGTCAACAAGGAAGTAATGTTAGCATTGGGGAAGGGTGGCATTATTGTAAATGTTGGAAGAGGAGCTCTAATTGATGAAAAGGAATTGGTACAATGTTTGATGGAAGGTGAAATAAGAGGTGCTGGTTTGGATGTGTTTGAGAATGAGCCTAATGTTCCCGAGGAACTTTTTGCATTGGACAATGTTGTCCTTTCACCACATGCAAAAAAATTAAAATATCCTTCTTTTATTTGATTAGACAAAAATACTCTTTTAAATTAATCAAATTTTAAAATTCAATTAATCCTAATTCTATAGTTTCAAATAATTGAAACAATAAAACAAAAACATATTAAAAAAACAAAAAACCAAAATTATTCTTTATCTATATTAAACATATTAAAAAAACAAAAAATCCAAATTGTTCTTCGTCTTATCTAAGCTAAACTTCTGAATTTGGTTTTTCTCTATTTTTCCTATGCAGCTCTGCGATGCTGGCCCTTTCGAGAGGCCTCGTTTCTCGTCTTCAATTCTTCGCAACCGATGCGGCGGCGGTGGCGGCGGCGGCACCATTCCCTGTTCGATTTCTGAGGGGATTCAGCTCCGATGCCGTCCCTGAGTCTTGGATTATCGATGCGAAGCCAGGGGTGATGACCCCAAATTCCAAACGAACCGGGATTATAGCCCTCAAGTGTGGTATGAGTGCACTCTGGGATAAATGGGGCGCTAGAATTCCAATAACCGTACTTTGGGTCGATGATAATATCGTTTCTCAGGTTAAGACTCCTGAGAAGGAAGGAATCTTTGCCCTCCAGGTGCGTAGCATTGTCATTTTTTTGTGTGTTAAAAACAAAATTGCATTCCTTTGGTGGTTTCTGCTTGTAAAAAGTTTAGATCATATATTATTTTGTTCTTGATTTTGAGGTTAGAGTCATTTACACCAAAGGGAAGAGTAGAGTGTAAATAAAGGACGATGTCCTGATTGTTAATTTAGCTCAAACTCGCAGAAATTCAATGTATGATTTTATTTTTCTCACTGGAGTAGTATTCTTTTGTCTTGGCAAGTTGCATGAGGGTTAAGTTTGTGTTATCTAATTATAAAGTTTTTGGCTGCTTTGTTTCTAGTTAGATTGGTTGTGGGCAGAAGAAGGAAAAGCATTTGACCAAGCCTGAAGTGGGTCATTTTCGGGCTTAAGGAGTTCCGATGAAGAGGAAGCTAAGGGACTTTCCGGTGACAGAGGATGCACTTCTTCCTGTTGGTACTTCGCTTAATGTTCGTCATTTTGTGCCAGGCCAGTATGTTGATATAACGGGAATCACAAAAGGAAAAGGTTTTCAGGTGATTATCTCTTATCTTAATGTTAAATACTGCTCATATGTATAGTGTGATTGGATTTATTCTCATGCAATGATAGGATAGTGCATGGCATCTTTTTTTATTGTTTTTTGTTTTTAGTAATGCTTTTACCATTCCTCCAATTGTCAATTGGTTAAAAAATGGTGAAAGTTCTTATAGCAAATTGTAATTAAGCTCAAATATTGATTTTGATGCTACCAATTATCTAAGTCCTGAAGTTGCAAGAATAAGTTAATAAATCCAACAAATCTTGAAACAAGGGTCTTTGTAGTTCTCCTTTTGCTGTTTTTATATTATTTATTCATTGGATATGTATGTGCATAGTCCTTTGTGTGTTGAATCCTTCTTTGTACTCAAAGGGGACAGTTGTTTGCTACTGGTCTTATAGACCTTAATCTCTTAGTTATATGATTTTCAATTTCCATTTTTCATTTTTTACCAGGGTGGAATGAAGCGGCATGGATTTAAGGGAATGCTTGCATCCCATGGTGCATCATTATCACATCGAAGCATTGGTTCTACAGGTCAAAGGGACGCTCCTGGAAAGGTAAGTCAGAATTCTGTAAACTGATCATTTTTATGCTTTCTTACTACACAGCTTTCTGTTTTTTCATGTTCATATGTGATAATATTTTTTTTATTCCATGAATAAACTGATTTTATTTGGAAGAATGTTCTTTGCTTATTGTTATTAATTTATCATTCTAAATAATTGTTTTTACCATCACATTTCAGGTGTTTAAAGGTAAAAAGATGCCTGGACGCATGGGTGGGGAGCAAAGAACAGTTAAAAATGTGTGGGTCTACAAAATTTGTCCAGCAAGGAATTTAATGTGGGTGAAAGGCCAGGTAGATTCTTAATACTTTTTGGTTATTCACAGTGAAGTGTGAATAGAGCTAAATAGCATAAAATATCTGATGTACACATCTGTCATTTGTGCATGATTGCTCTAAATTTTTTAGAGTTGGTGTCCTCTAATTCACATCACATTCATAGTATAGACTATCATGAAATTTTTAATGAGCCAAAAGCATTCTTGCAACAAGTGGTGTATAAGGATTAATCTTATTTGGATGGCAAAACATCAGGAAAGGATGGCCCTAGAAGCTAAATGCTTGGCAATAGTGAAAGCAGATATAGACAACCGCTGAGCTACTCTTTTTTTTCTATGTTGTCATTCTACACTTGATCTAGTTAACTGTCAAAATATTTGCCACTACTAAAATGTCTGCAAACCCATTCTAATGTAATTTCTTTTTCTTTTTTAATCTTATTTTGAGCAGCCTCTAGAGCAACCAGACAAAATGACAAAAATTATAATTGAAGCTCTGGATAAAACCGGGCAGAGAGGAATCATCAACAAAGGCTGGGATGGACTTGGGAATTGTGAGTCTTGATTTTCTGCCTGTATCATGCCAGCAGTATACTGCATTTTTCACCTCATTGTGAAGCATATAGTAATTTCTGTTTCTCAGTGGCAGAAAATCAAAAATACCCTTTGAATACCATATCTTAACAGCTTCTCCCCAAATAAAAAAAGGAAGTTGAAACAGGAAACCCTAGCTTCTCCACCACCGCCGCAAGGACTGCCGCCGTCCGTCGCTCTCAGGCACTACCATCGTCGTCTGGTCGTCCGTGCTTCTTCCTCCTTCAAGAATCGCAGCTTCTTCTTCCTCGAGCTCGGCGCGTCAGTTTCTGGTATTCATCTGCTCCATTGCGCTCCTGCCACCGTCCGTCGGGCGCTCAGTCACCATCGTCTTCGTCTGGTCGTCGCAGATTCTTCCAACCCACCACCGTCTTCTGAGTTGTGTTCGTCGCCTGGCCTCTGTCTCCGTCACGATTCTGCCCCCCTCTTCTCAGACTGCTCAGAAGAAAAACCCATCTCCATTCCAGTTTCCTTCTTTCGAGTTCAGAGAGCAGAAGCTCAACCAAGAAAAAAACCTTAGACTTCGACGGTCATATCTGACATTTGCCATTACCCCCTTTTGCATAGTGTCCGCTGTGATATGGGCAGTTTATCGTCATGCTTCGTTTGCTTGGATCGGTCAAGACATTCTTGTAAGATTAACTTACTGCTTTCACCTCCTTTTTTACCATACCAATGTCTTCTACTGTTTATTATTTGGCCTGAGCTACCTAGCATATCTTAGTAAAACTATAAAATGTTCATGAACTAGAACAGAATTTGTTACTTCTCATATGAGTTTAATATGATACTCATTGCATTTAATTTGAGAATGTTCTTGGTCATTGAGATAGGATATAGCCACTACTAGTTTTTGTGTCCATGTTACTTGTAGTTTCAGGTTCATGTTGATGTTGTCTATTTTCTCTTATCATGTTTTATTTTTCATGATATTAGTTCTCTGTTAATGTTTGATTCAAATAGAAATTGATAAAAGACTATTGGTTGCGTGAGGGAATCATTGTTAAGGTTATGAGCAAGGCCTTGGCAGAGAAGGGGTATGGAGTATTTCTTTAACAATGGAGTAATATGGAGAGATATGGAGAGATAAAAGACGTATTTTTGGATGGTGCAAAAGGAGAAGGGGAGAAGGACATGGAGTATTTCTTTCACACTTGGTTCTCTCTCATTCACCAGCTTCAGCCCGCCGCCATTATATTTTCTGATGCTGGTCCTGACACTAGGTGGGTTGGGAATGAACTTGGTCTTGGTGCCTCTACTTGTTGGTCTATTTACAACTCCACTCTCACTCCAATTGGTGGCATTTACAATGATCCTCGGTGGGTTACTTAAATTCCTACGCTTTAAGCTCTATGCTTTGTTATGCCTTATCTCAAATTGTTCAATGTTTTCTTTGTTTCTAACAGATATGCGGCCGAGGGAGATCCGGCTGGTCACGAGTGGGTACCTGCCCTCTGTGATGTCTCAATCAGACCTGGTTGGTTTTGGCATCCTTTAGAACTTCCAAAGTCTGCAATCAATCTGCCTGAAATATACTATAAGAATAATTGCTTTTATTCTTTTGCTAGAGGAATGTTGCTTTTACTAGAGGAATGTTGCTTCAGATCCTCAATTAGGTTTTACTAGAGGAATGTTGCTTTTATTCTTTTGAATGCATGACCATATACAAGTAGCCATATCAAAAAGATTTCTTCTCCTTGCTCATGCTTTCATATATTAATATGTTTATTTATATGCTTTCTTCAGATATGGTCAAGAATAAAGGCTTCTTGCCATCAGGCCGCTCAGAAATTCATAAACAAAGAAATCAGATAAAGGCTATTATCAACTCTTTGCTTCCAGCTTGCAACAGTGCTGATCCAGATACTCATGTTGCATTTAACGCAGATGCAATAATTGCCAACCCTCCAGCATACGGTTAGACTCTAAATTTCTTTTGTCCCTTTCCATTCATCACAATAACACAATCAATAACATAGACAACAAAGTCTCTTTCTATTGTAATGAGAATGTAATCAAACATTTTATCAAATGACAAGAGATTGTATAGTAACCAAAACTGGATTCAACAACAAACTTGCTGCCTGGTAAAATTTAAGGAATTTGATCATCCAAAGTGTAGAGGTACAATTTACAGATTAAAGTGCATTATGTGCACTCGCTTAAAAAGAATTGATGCATATTAGAACTTTCTAAGAGAAATATTTCCCAAACTGTCTTGGTGGTTTTTTTTTAATACAAAAATTTTCTGGGGTTCCTTTTTTACTTACTACATTGATTATTGTGAGCAAGCAACAATCTTCAATCATGTGATTCTAACAACCGTTTGCTTCTGTTTACAGGCTCAGAATGATGAATTCTCGGCTCTCTTCAATCTTGAAGACTATAAAGGTATATCGTATTTGGTTGTTCTCCTCAATATTGAATCTGATTTTAATGTACACAAAACTGAATATTAACCAGCAACATAAAATTGTTTAAACTGATGCATTAATTAATGGACCTTCTTTTCTATTTCAGTGGTAATAGTTGAAATGGCTCTTATTATTTCATACAGAATGCTACCCTTTCTTTTTTTTTTTTTTTTGTGTAGTCACCCTACTTGTCTGATTACCCACCAGTTGGAAGCCAAAACCAAAGACCCAGTACACAACAAACAGATCCTCATCCCCAAACACCTTATTATCAACCACCTGAGCAGCCTCCGGTTTCTTCCTACGGACATCCCCTTCCCTCATATAGTTCAGCAGCGCATCAGCCTCCACCTCCATACCACATTCCACCAACATCTGCCGCTCCATACCAACCCCATCAGGTTCATCAGCAGGCACCAGCAGAGTATGGCCAACCTGCATATCCTAGATGGCGTGGTCCATACTATAATGCCCGGCTCAGCAACCTGGTTTTGTTCCCAGGCCTCCATATACCGTTCCATCTCCATACCCTCCACCTCATCAAGGTGGATACTATAAGCAGCAATAGTGTTATCCAACCGTCTTCTATAATAAGAGAGATTATTCTTTCCGTCAGCTCTCCCCTCAACAAATTGGATTTAGATATACCTGTTATCTTGAAGCTTTAGACCAGCGTGGAGAATTGGTATGTACTTTTTGGGTCGTTTCTGGATTTGTATTTTGTTAGTTTGCATTGTCATTGGTTTGTGAATAGTTTATACAAAAAATGTTGTAAGTACAGTTGGTTTATTTCCAATTTTCTACTTTATGCAGAGTGGGGTTCCCCCATCTATACATGCCAACTCGTTAGAAAACATATACTTGTATCACTACATATTCAAAGATTTCTTACCCTCTTTTATGGTGATGAGTAGTATCATGTTCGGGATTGTTTGTCTCTAAAAGAATGTACTATGTGGATTGTCCCTTGTGAACTTTTATGTTGTATATTTCCGTAAACTCAACAAAGGAAATTGTTGGATCGAAGGAAATTTTTGGATCGTAAGATGCACAAGAAATACAAGGGAATTAAAAAAGAAATTATGTTGTTAAGGCCTAAGGGGAACATCTTATTTGAACCCTGATTAATAAAAAGTTCATCTGGTTCTTGAGGTTAAAGAAAACTTGTGCGCATCAAGCCATGAATATTTTGGTACTTGTGGATAGTCAAATATTTGTTTCTATCCTATTTGTTTCTGAGTGCCAAATTCTTGGCGAAAACGGGGACGAAATTTATGCATGTGTCAAATTTTAAATGGAGACACAATGCAGACATAAGACTTTAATCAAAAGTCCATAGCCAATGGATTGAGATTCTTTGTCCCTATTTTCTATCTCTTTCCATTTTCTCCACTCATAATTTGACACCCCAAGAACACAGTTTAGAAATCTCAAAATTGATGAGAACTATTAGGTGTAACATTTCTTCCAAGAGTAAAAGGAAATATACTATGATGCTAACAGAAACGTTAATCAGTGATGATAATAACATTAAATTCCTTGGGCATAGATAAAATTGAGAAGAAAAAGCATGGGAGATACAAGGTTTTAGAAAGTTATGCCAACAATCTATGCCCATAGCATTAAAACCACTTGTAAAATGTATACAGATACCCGCTAAAAAGCACAACAGAGATTATAGTTATTATTCACTTCTCAAGCACCGTAACTTCTTCCCTAGACGCAGATCCCATGACTTTGAATAACCATTAATTAATATTATTACACTACAATCGAGCATTCTCTTGGCAAATCGATGCGAAGCCTTGTATAGGAGCCAGTGAAATAAGCAAGCAGATAACATGAAATAACAAAGAGGACTTAAAGACCCGTATCAATGAGATAATCACCCAGCTTTTCAACAATCATGTTGCACTGCCCTGGAGTCATCGGCTCATCGTAGATTCCGATGATCAACGCCTGATTCGTCTTCTTAATGGTAACACCACCAGGACCCTGCATGACAAGGACAAGCTGAGATTTTAACAACCAATGGCCAAAACCAGCATCAAGGTAACAACGGTATGGACATGGTGCAGCAATGAGTTTTACGCTGATGCTGATTCATTGTGAGCTATGGCCTAAAGCAGTCACATACCACAATTTGAATCCATGATTACATCATAAATTTACTCAATCAGATTAGCAGATTCACATTATCATAGATTGTTGTATTTTCTTTGAACTTGTGCAATCAAAATTCAAGCTATAATTAGAAACAGTCAGTACCTTCTTCCCTCGAATGACAGTGCCGGGTTCACCTTGTATAACCATATATTTGGTGCCACCGAGGTACAACCCGGTGGGGGCAAGCGATCAAGGCTCAGCAAAGTCGTTCATGATAGCAGTAATTTCCTCAGGCTTGAACTGCACAACACAAAAGACCAATCAAAAACAGATCAATTAAAACTATTTCAGATTGCAAGGATCACTTGACTTGTGCTATGAACCAAACACACTTGAAATCCCCAGCCATATGTTACTTGCACAAGTGATGTGAATATCCGATTTCATATATAACAATAACGAGTGTATGATTGATCTTATGTTGTTACATACTAATAAAAAGGAATGCATCTCATATCAGATAATCACACAGTCCAAACTCCAAGTCATTCCTAATGACTCTCTCCAAGCTTTAATTTATAGCATAAATTGCACTTAACAAGTGAAACATTAAGAATCTGAAAAATTAATCAATTAGCTCCAGTTGATAAAACTAAACAGCTATGGTTAAAGCGCGAATGTATCAAATTAACACCAAAACCATATGATATGTCAGTATGTCACATGCAAATCAAATCTGATAAATCGGAGGAAAATTAACAGAAAAAAAAAAGAACAGATGAATCTGAAAAACAAAGCACTAAGAAAGAAGGAGAGTTTTGGAGAGAGAAATTGAGAAGTATTAAAGATAACCTGAGGGAAATTAGAGCTCTGAGCCCAAACACTGCCATCTTGGCCGACGATTGCGGCGGAGGAGAGGTGGTTGCCTTCAATTTTGCAGAGAAGGTGGTCATCGACGTAGGTTTGCCACGACGGCAACCGGCGAGACAACGGCGAGAGCAGAGACGACGGCAAGCGGTGATCCGACGGTGAACTACTCCAAGCCACGAACAGAGAAGCCAGCGAGGATAGGGACGACGTGCCGAGCTACCTGGGTTCTAGACAGGGGAAGAGGAAGAAGCGGAAGCGCTGAGAACCTGAGGGAGACAGCGGCGACAAAAAACCTAGGGCTAGGATTTTGTCGTTTTGGTTTGGGTTTTTAACTGCTTTTCTTTAGAGGGGCACGAATGATCAAGACTCAAGAGAATTGGAGAAGATGAAGAAAATTTTGATTTTTTGTTTTTTTAATATGTTTTTGTTTTGTTGTTTTAATTATTTAAAATTATAAAATTAAAATTAATTGAATTTTAAAATTTGATCAATTTAAAAGGGTATTTTTGTCTAATTAAATAAAGAAAGGATGTTTAAGTCTTTTTTATAAAATTAAATAAATAAATGTTTTTTATTTTTATTTAATTAAAAGGGTATTTTGGTAAAAGTGGTGATATACTATATATTTAAAAAAGAAAAAATTAAATGCTGGAAAATAAATTCTACATATTTTATTGTTATTTGTCTATATTTTAAACGTATCGGTACGTATGAATTTTTCATCGTATCGTAGCAATCACCATAGAACTTAGTGCAGGACTCTCAATTAGTATTTTTAATTTAACTAATTATGGCTAATTTAATACCCTGGAGACTGGAGTATGAACTAATAAACATCATAATTATTACAAGGGAGCCACTCAGATAAAGACGGTAAAAATATTTTTTTATAAAGATATTTTTTAATAATTAAAATTTAACACATATAATGAATTAAATTGTATTATTTTTGTCAAAATTAGGCTAGACAATTATCAATAAATTAATGATTAAAGTTATTGTAATAAATAATCAGAAAATAAACTATAATACTCACGAAGCAAATCTTTAATATTACTATAAAGATCAAACTCTTTTTCAACAACCTCTTCTGTCATTCAAAAGTCAACCAAATCAATACTTTCATAATCAATTGGATCATATTGCACATTTTGCTTTCTTTTTTGTCTTTCCTTCCTAACAAATTAAATACAATAAGATAAACCTAGTATAACATATTAGCTACACAAAATCTAATGATATGAAATGAAAGTATGAAACATATATTACCTAGATTTAAGATGCAAATTATATATAACATACACAATATTATTTAGCCTATCATGTTCCAATCTATTCCTTCTTTTTGTATGAATATAATCAAAGAGACTCCAATTTCTTTTACACCCCGAAGAAGCATATGCTTGGCTACGAATGCGAACTGCCATGTTTTGTAAACATGGAGCAGAACCACCAAACAACCTCCACCATTTATCTACAAGTTACAATCCTATAACCCAACTATTAGTTATCAAATTAAAGAAATGAAAACATAAAATATGTTACTCTTAAACAGATATTCTTACCAGGTTGAAGTCTTTTTGCAGCTCGAAAAACTTCAAGTCCATCAAAACTTTTCTTTTGATCTATATACAAGTGTATTTCTTTTATTGCCTCAATTGAATATAAATTATTAACCTTGCAATACAATCTAACAAGATCAAGTAAACTTTGCATGACATCAAGTGCTTTTTTTATAATTTTCATAAAAAAAAAGCAGGATTCAAGAAATAAGTCGTTGCATGAAGGATTATTTTTCAAATATTTATCCCATCTTGAATTGATAATCTTTGTATAAGGTTGATATGCACTCTTACTACGCCTGAACATTTCTTTGATTGTATTTTCTGCCCTCATCAGTCATCATACCTTCATAGACATATCCCAATGATGATTTATCATCAACATCAACAATCCTCATCAATTTAATCAACGGACTCACAAGTTTGCATGCAGTAAAACAATCATCCCAAAATTTGTTGTCTAAGATAATTGCACTAACAGCTTTACCATTAGCACTCCTTTCTAATTTGTTTCCGATAAAGTGTGTATCCACAGCTAATGCTTGTAAATTCATTTTTTACTCAAAGATACTCTTCAATGTGATGAAGACAGGGAAAAATGAGTTGCACCTGGATGAACAATCTCCTTTCAAGTAGTTCTTTGTCTTTGCCAGGACAAGAACACCGTATGATTATACACAAACACTATAATCTTCGAAGCACGTGATGCAAGGTTAGAAATATGCAGCATGCTGCTCATATCTTTTAGAGTAAGATTCAAGTAATGAGCAGCACAAGGTAACCAGTGGATATCCTCAAATTTCTTATTGATAAGCCTACCAGCAGCAACATAATTTGCCACATTATCAGTCATTACATTACAATATTATCAGACCAAATCCATTCAATCACCTCCGAAAATAAGTTACACAAGCTTGAAGCATTTTTTTTACCACAATTGAAGCATCTATAGATTTTATAAAGAACAACCCTTTCAAACAATAAACCAAAAAATTAATTAACATTATTTGCCTTTGATCTATCCAACCATCTTCTATGAGGGTACATTCAGTTTCTTTTCAAGCAGACCTATAGCTATCAACAACTATTTGACACTCCCTTTTGAGATCGGCTAACAAGTGAACCCTCAACTTATCATAGGAAGGACCTTTATAACCAAGCCTAATGACAGCAACACTATCCAACATATCATAAAGAAATGGTGACATAACCGCATTGAAAGGAATCCTACAATTTGAAAGCCATCTAGTCACTCGCTTATCAACCTCATGAAGCGCCTTTTTGTTTTGAAACACACTTTTCAAACTTGGTTGACCTCATGGAGTTGATCTTGGTGCAAACATAGGAGGAATAATATTTTTTGCTTTCTTTTTCGGATCACCTCCAATCACCTGCTTAGTTGGTAACTGACTCGGAGTTTATTGTTCTTCTTGCACAATTGATTCGTCAATAGCATCATCAATCTCATCACTATCCTCTTTATTAAAACTTACTTTCCTTTTACTAGTTTTACTTTTCTGAATCTCCTTCAATAAACCTTCTATTTGTTTTTCTACGTCATAAGGGACTTTAGAACGCTTCTTCATATCTCCACATATCCTTGCCAAATGCTTTTTCATTTTATTAATTCCCCCTTTCCTAAAAGTACTTAGACAAAATAAGCATTGGTAATGCAGTTTGCTGTTTTTTATTTATAAAGCAACATATCTCAAAGCAGGATCAGTTTACTTCTGAACATTAGAAGTTTGTGGCTGACTATCGTTAGATCCAAGAGGAAGAGAAGCTTCATTCAAAGTAACAGGATTCGAAGCAGAATTATTCTTTGCATTATTATTCCTAGGTATTTCTTGATTGATACTCTCATCCATACCTAAAAATTACCATCAATCCAATAATAATATAATCCAATCTAATAAAAATAACGCAGCAACCTATAAGAGCAGCAATAACAGCAGCTAAATTGAATCTAACAACAATATAATATTATAATCCAATCTAACAACAATTATTCAACCAATAACAACATGCAAATTCACAGATTAATTAACAATTATTCAACAACTATTGTTAAAAAAAACCTAGAAGCTAGAAGGTAGAAGCATAAAACAGAGGGGGAACTAGTTCATATAACTAACTTGTGGAACCACGTGATGCCGGCAACGGTGGAACAGAGGTGCGCGATGAAGGCAGGAGGCAAGCCCGGCGATGGTGCTTCCAGAGCTGAAACGACGATGATGGTGGAGAGCTGCACGATCAACGATAAAGCTCCAACTTGCGACGACGGCGAGAGCGGTCCAGTGGCTGGACGGTTGTGACGGAGACAGCTCGCCGGCGGTGACAGGAATGACGAGCTCGAGGGTGAAGGGAGGGAGAGGGACTGCTGCGCCGTTGTGCTGGGTTGGGTGGGTTGGGACTTGGGAGACGTTGGGTTATGCTTAGGGTTAGGGTCTGAACGTTTAGTGCCTCCAAAGTGAACAACACGATGGCGTTTTGTTGAAACTTCAAAAACCGGCCAGTTCACAGTTACCAATCGATTCCTGGCCGATTTGGCAGTCCAACAATGGCCTTTTGATTGGGCGGTTTTGACATTAATCCGAACCGGTATTTCCATCGGTTCGCAGTTCGAACCGATTTTCAAAACCTTGCTTAACAAACTTTGGAATAGACATGGAAGAAGTTGATAACTGCAACACATTAGATGGGAAATCGGCCTTTAGGATATAAAGTACTTGGTGCAGCTCACCCTTCCCAATCATCTTCGATGAGTTGATGCACTGAATGGTAAATGAATCAGAACCGATAGTAATAGTAAGCGATGTATTGGCCAAAGGATGAAACTGAGAGAAGATTGGCACAAAAATTGGGAACATATAACACATTTTTTAAGGTAATATTTGGATTTATGATTACTGATCCTATGAGATTAGCATGAAAAATAGCACCATTGGGTAAGATAACTGAGAAATGTCTTGATGTGTAAAGAAGAAAAGAGTGACAAATCATATGCTATATGGATGGTGACTCCACTGTCCAATATCCATGAATCTTTTGAAAATTTTGACCTTGACAAGGATGTGTTGTTCATACCTACTAGAATGGATACATCTGTGGTCCCAACTGAGGAGATTTCCTGGATCTTTTGATTGTTGAGTAGGTTGAGCAATTGTTGAATTTGTGAAGAAGTCAGACTAAGTGAAGGAAATTGATCTTCATCTTCCTGAGTGGGTTGAGTGGTTGCCACATGATGCACCGTTTTCTTGGTTCCTCTCCCTTTTCTATAATTTGGTGGAAAACCATGAATTTTATAGCATTTATCGATCGAATGACCAAGAATGTCACAATGTGCACAAAGGGGTCAATATTTCTTTGTGGAGCCTCTACCGCGACCTTGAGCTTGTATTGGGTTCTGGTTTCTTGTGAAGAAGGCTCCCTGATTTTTAATTGAGTTATTGCTGGCTCCAAAAGCTCTGTGTTTCTCTTCTTGAGTGATGAGGGACATCACTTTGTTGATGACTTGTAATTAGGGTTCCATGAGAAGAATCTGACCACAAATTTGCGAGAAAGATTCATCTTGACCCATGAGAAAATAGTTCACATATTCGGCTTATACAAATTATTGCATTGCTCGAGCATCACCACAATTGCAGTGTGCAGGTTTGTAAGAATTCAATTCCTCCCACAAGACTTTGATTCGAGTGAAGTACTGAGAGAAGGACATGTTTCCTTGATGGAAATTCATCAATTTGCATTTCAATTCGAACACGCGAGGACCATTGCCGTGTTAAAAGCGCTCCTTCAGGTCGTTCCACAGTTTTGCAGCTGAGTCTATGTAAACCAGGGAGGTGGCGATTTCTTTCAAGACCGAGTTCAAGATCCACGTGCTCACTACATCATTCACACACTGCCAATTTTCGAAACGCTCTGGTTCAGAAACTGGATCTGGTGGTAGAATCGAACTAGTGATGAAGCCAAACTTGCATTTGGCATTCAAGGATTTCTACATTACGTGACTCCATAAATGATAATTGTCTTTAGTGAGGTGTTGAGTGACAAGAACCAATCCAGGTTTATCAGCGGAGGAGAGGGCAAATAGATCAAACGCCATTAATGTATTTGAAAGAATTGTTGGTGATACATGAGTTGTTGAACTAGAGGACACATGTTGAGCCATGGAGTCTCAATTGCTTATTTTCAAGATTCGTTGATCGAAATTGAAGCTACAAAATGGTGCAGTAATCAAATCTCATCAAGATCTATTGTGTGAGCCAAGAAAAGAGGAAAGAACGAAGGAGAAAAAGGAAAACAAAAATTAGGGAAAAGATGCAGAAAAAATTTAGCGTGTAGAAGAGTCCAAGAAGCATGAGCGGAAGGTTCAAGAAGGAGAAATATCATCCGATACCATGTTAGAGGAATGAGTATTAAAAGAGAAGATGGAGTATGTATTCTGTTATTGATGCGAAGAATTGTGATATATATACTTCATGTGAACTTAGTGTAGGACTCTCAATTAATATATTTAAGTAAATATGGCTAACTTAATACACTGGATTATGAGCTAACACACTTTAAGGAAAAAAAAGTATTAGTCATCTAGAATTTTTCAATGAGTTGAAAAAGAGTTTACTTTAAGAAACAATGTGAACAAGAAGCGGTAACTAGTTGAGTAAATAGGTACAATGGCCAGTGTAGAAGATTAGAGGATTCATACTACTAAGGGGTTTGTGTAGTAATTTTAGGCTGTGTTTGGTATGAAGTATTGGGACTGGAATTAAAGGACTGGAACTCAATATTATATTTAGTGATTAGAGATTGAAATTAAAATTTCAGTTTCGAGACACAAAAATTCAGTCCCTTCCATATCTCCAGAGAGTAGAGACACAAGGGACTAAAAGTTTTGGACACAAGGACTCAAACTTTATTGATATTTCTTTTCTAAAATACCCTCAATCAAAATTTGAAAATCCAACTCTACCCCTTTGATGAAACTAGTTAGGGCATTTTCCTTCGTTCTTTCTCTGCACATTTACCCTCCTCAAATCGTAACCTCATTATCGTCACTAGAATCAGCTCGTCGTTGCTGTCGTCATCAGAGTCGCTATGACTTCCTTCTTCATTACTCTCTTCTCCTTTCCCTTCTTCCTCATCCCCACGCCGCCAATATTTTCTCGCCTCTCAAATCCTTCTTCATCCTCTTTTTTCTACACTTGTCTCGGCCGCCTTGGTTTTGGCATGCCTATCACCATTGCCACTGCTTTTTCCCATGCCGTTTTAAAAGAGAAAATTGTTACTTTTCATCACCACCGCAAGAAAAAGACATGCTTTGTTGTGAATTTTGAGTATTTTGCATATTTAAACGAGTTGTATGAAATCAGATTAAGAAATAACTATATTTCAATTAAACTATTTAAAATGAAACAAATCATAAAACCTTAAAACTACTCGGACTGAACGAGCTAGACGAGGTTATACTCAAAAATAATTACAAGTTTTGAAATAAACGATTTATATCAAAAAAGTCGTATGAAATTAGAACTATAAGTTTCAAAAATGATTTGTATTAAAACAAGTCATTAAGCCGCAAAACAACTCTAACTAAATGAGTTTCATGAAATTCAATCAAGAAATAATCATGTCTTAAAATAAGCAATTTGTACCAAAAACAAAGTCGTGCAACAAATCTACAACCTCTAAAACAACTCGGTATAAAACGAGTTGTACAAAAGAAAAATAAATTTCAGAATGGTGATTTGTATTAAAACAAGTCATGCATCCTCAAAACAACTTGAACTGAACGAGTTGTACAAAACATTATAACATTCAAATCACGTCGAGTCAATTGATCTTCCTGGCTTCAGACCTCAAACTACTAAACAACTTCTCTAAAACTCAACATTTCGACTTGGTCATCTAATTGCTCGAGTCCGACTTCGTAAAGCTCGACCTCGAGCAGGGGCACTGTTCATGCACTGACCCACAATTTAGCTAGGCCCAAAACAAATAAAACCCAACCTACAGACATCATTCCGATCTACACCTACCTGACCTCATAGGGGTCGGACATAGTGACATGAGTCTAGCTCTACTTATCTAAATAAGTAACTAACTCCTAAGATATCTCCTATTAATCTAAAAGGGAGATCTCAACAACCTCCCTAACAAAAGGGAATGGTTATCCACCATCAAAGGTGGAACTACTCTAAAAGGTGGTTATCAATTCTACTATAAATACACTGACACCCTCAGGTTTATTCAGAATCCAATCTACTAAAAACCTGGCTAAAACTCGTGCTAACTTAAGTATCGTAGTACATTGCAGACTTGCAGGTACTATCTCCACTTCCTCACGAGGAACTCAGACGGCGGCACCTCGGCACCAATAGAAGTCAGACACTGCCCCAAAGGAGTCAATATCTCACATTTAGGCTCAAAAACAACCCATACTAGAGGGAGACGGGTATAAATGAAGAGGATGAGACTCACAAAAAAAAGGATGATTTTAATATTAAATACCATTTCGGCTGCACCGTGCACCGCGAAAGTCCTTTCCAGTGAAATTTATAAAGGGGAATGCTAGGTGAACAATGACCATTTTGAACAATATGAACAACCACCAATCAAATAAAAATACACTACACCCTAATTTAATGCTACTAATTAAATTTAAGGTTAATTTACTCTTTTAACCCTATTAATTCACATTGTTCATAGATTATTCAAAAATGTTATTGGTTACCTATACTTTTCCATTTATAAAACCCCACTGGCAAGGTTCGAAGTTTCAAACTATGTACCTTTGTTGTGCCCAAGGTTATAAAAGCATAAGCCTTTCAATAAGCCACATGCGTTTTTATCCATCATAGTGCCGATCATAATTCACTTCGCATCCATCAAGCTCTGAACCTTCATTTTGAAATCTTCGCAATCTCGGATGGAATGACCTTTTGCTCCTTGATGAAACTCACATGATTCATCTTTTTCATAACTAGTTACTTGAGATTGCTCTTCGAAAGAGTGAAGAATGAAAAGTAGAGTTTCACTAGTAAGTCGAACGTCTCATCTTTCCGACTTTACTACGATGGAAAGTGCTTTCTTTCCCTTGTAGCCAAGTCATACTCATTCCGTACGACGAATGGGCCTTCGAGTTATTTCCGCCTCATTTGGATATCATACTTCCAAAAATATTCTAGACTAAACAAATGTTCATGACATGTTCTAGTTAATGAAATGTTTTCATGTTACAGAAGATCCAAAATTCTTCATTGATCCCAGCGACCTCGATTCTATACTTCATGTATATCTAGAACGAGTAGAATTGAATCACACCGCTCTAGTGCTTCTATTGAAGAGGCCCACGGATCAATTAAACAAAAAAGATCTTTCTTGTCCTTCTACTTAAGGTTATTTCCCGGATTTTGTCGGTAAGACTAAGCTTTGAAAAGATAGGGGTCAAGAAGTTTCGAAAAGGTTTTGGAAGCAAAAGTCAAATCTTAAGCAGCAGATACCACTAGAGAAAATGAAGATGAAAGAGATGCTTAATTAAAGATAATAATCCGATCTTTCATCCACTGAATCATACATAACATACGAATTTGAATCTGCAGAATCATAGGAATTAGAAGAAGCTGCCACTAACCGATGGGCAACTTTCAAAACAGCATATTCTGTAAGAAGGCCCTCTTCATTGGCATTCTCCGACTTAGAATCTAATTCATACCCGGCAATCTACGATCTACCCAGCGCCTTAGTTTATGTTGAATAGGCATACCCGACTTCCACTAATTGTCAAATAAAGCTATCCGTGCTTAGCTTGAAAGCATTCTTTGAAGCAAAAATCTTCCTTCATCGACTGTTCTGCAAGGAAAGCCTGATACTCCTCAGGATTTAAGAAAACTTCTACCAAAGTACCCCTCTGTTCCGGAGACATCATTAGCGTGTCATATACTGTGAGCAAGGCGGGGAATCCTCATTGTGTACTACCTAACTAACTCTCTTAGTCTATCACCGGAGTCTATCTAATGTCTCCTAATGCAGCTATGAAGGGCAATGCATTGTGGAAACCGGGCACTGAAAGATCCATTTGCATGGAAACTTCCAAAGCACTAACTAAAAAGACTGCAACGTTCGGATTACTTGACTCCTGCTCACCAGCACTATTACTACTGCTTGCTTCAAAAACTTTCTCCAGTTGTTTTAACCATTGATCTGAATTATAAAAAATATATATAATATATATTAATTAAAATCAACGGTTAAAATAACTAGAACACTGATATTTTCGGTACACTTAAAACTCTTCCTATAATATATTGTATAACAAGCAAGTGTAAAAAAGTAAAAAAACTAAAAAGCCAAAGCTTCCTTTTAAAAGTCAGCTACCGCTATTAATGTTGTATTTTTCATTTTGTAAATTTTAATTTTATAACAACTTTATATATTTATTTAATTATTATTGGATCAAACGATTCAATTAGTGACCTACCGGATGAACCATTGATCTAATAATCCAATAAACTTAGCCGGATTAATTACTGATTCGATTTTGATAACTATGACCAAAATAGTATTTATTTTTATTTAAATTTTATAAATTGAATTAAAAATGTGATGAAATTATAAAGGTTTACATAGTACCAGAAACGTGTATTAATAAAATATTGCCAGAAACGTTTTTGCGATGAAAGGCCTTTTTTGATGATTTATTAATAGTACATTACCAGGAACGTTTTTACGATACTTGTTATTTTGTTGTTGTTGTCATTTAAAACAGTTGCTTGTTTTTGAAATAAAAAGAAACACTAAGTTAATGTTCCTAAAATACATTTTAACTATTCCCTTTATTGGTATTTCAAAGTGAAGAAAAAATAGAAATGCTTAATTTCAGGACTCAAAAGTACTCTAACTCATTTTTTTCTTTAGATTTTCTCTACATACTCACTTGAACTCATCACTCAACATCACTAATAATGCATAAACTTTAAATGTCTCTGCTACTTAATGAAGTAAACAATCTCAATAGACAATAGTTGTATTTTACCATGGTTATTACTCATTTTCCCCTTATTTTCTAATGGGTCAGTGATGTATTAGACAAGATTGTTTGTATTGTTTTGTAACATTTTTCATGAATAGTTTTCTTAAAAAATCACTGCATATTTCATTGTAATTCACGATTGTTCATTGCTTTTGTTTTGTTTTCATATTTTTATCTACTATAATAACATGCAAGTATAAGAAACGCACCCCATCAAGTTCAATAGTCATATATTAAAGAAATACAAAATATCACAAATAAAGATATCCATTTCGTTGCCTTTCGACCCGTTTGGCCAGACAACTAAGAGTCTAAAACATGCCATTCTATTTTACTTAGCTTATTAAAATGACTCTTTTTGGTCACTGATAAAATTTCAATATGAGAAGTTTTATTTAAAAAAAATATATATGTAAACCTAATGAATTGAAGATAACAAGAAAATTTCCCTTGAAACCTCAAATAGTACTCCGGAAGTATTGATTAGCACAAAAAAGATAACCAACTAAAAGTCTAAAACATCTATTTAAAATACAAGACAACAATGACGGAATTAAAACCCGAAGAAAAATTTAAAAATAACTCGGATTAATCCCATAAAATCATGGTGTGGCCACCATCATCCACAATGTTTCGATTTCTAATAACATCATTGGCAGCAACTTGCGACTGCCCGAGTAACATTTTATGCCCTTTTTTAAACGTACAACAATAATTTCTACCACGACTTACAACCATTTTGGATGGTTTCATACTTCAAAAGTATTTCTTTTCATAAGAAACCAGACCATGGATTCCACCTTCAACCTGCGCTGCTCCAGTCCGGACCTGAACAGAGCATACCAAGTATTAAGAAACAAATTTGAGTAAATCCCCCCCTTTGGTCTTGGGAAGTATTTCAGAAAAACATTAGTTCAGAAAAAGCTTATAAAATTTATAATACCAATCTTAACGATAATATTAACATAAACCATATTTTATTGTTTGCCTGAGTTAATTCCATGACAACGAGGTTGCAATTGCAGGCAAACACATCTGATTCCCCTTACACAATTTAAAGTGTGTTTTCAGATAGTGCTTTTCTCCTCTTGTGATTTTCAATTCAAGATGCATGTTCGTATAGAAAACACTAGTATTTTTTGAATCCTAACTTGTATGGGAACAACTCTTCCGAACAGAAAGAGAACAAAACCTAAAATATGAGGTAAAATAATTGCCTGCTTCTGGAACACATTTACAAACCACTCATTTCAATCTATGATGTTAGGAAGTTGTACGAATCTAAAAATGCCGTAGGGAATAATCTCAAAACATGCATTAAATGTGTTCTAGGAAAATACAAAAATTTAACACAAATGTTTTTTACTCCTTTTCCCTTTGTTTGGTTTGAAAACAATAAAAATAATTAAAAATGAAAAACCCCTGTAGAGAACTACAGTTCAAGGGTAAATGGTTGAGAAAATAGGAACTAGTGTATTTAGTGCAGAAATGATGAAGATAACAAGAAACGATAACCGTACCTCTAGCCTTAACACCTTGGATCTGAGGAGGTCATGAGCAGACTGCAGAGAGTTGGCACCGATATCTTGAAACCCTTGCTTGACAGCTTGCATGGTGTATGGTAGGAACTTCAAAACAGAACCCTTATCTTTAACAGCTCCAACAACGCCCTGAGCAACTTTTTAGTTTTGCAGTGTCACCCAAATATCTTTGATCACTTCCTTTAGTCATAGCTTCTAGTGAACCCATTCCTCTATACTTCTTGACTCGTTGACCATTCTGGTGAAGTAAAAATCAATTATGCATATTAACCAAAGGCAAGGAAGAAGAATAGCTCAAGATTTTATTTGTTAGAACTAGAATGGCCAAGTCAAATATCGAAAACATTGCAATCTTTTCACTTCAAGTACACCAAGGACTTGAAACAAATATTAATCATGAATTACCCCCAAAGTTTCTTCCCAATTATTCATCTACCATTTCAGTGTCAACGCTAAATACAAAAACAAATAAATATATAAAAATATTTTTCCTCTGAGCATAGAGTTTTGATGCTCTTACAATTTCATCTTTTTTCTAAGCAGTAAATTTTCTTTTATCATCACACTGATCCACATTATATCACAACTATTGTTGCAGAGCCTGACCCAGTTTTTTATTCATACCTGATACTCATAAGCTCCGGGAGCCTCGTTGCTACCAGCTAAGAAGCTTCCCATCATAACTGTAGATGCTCCCAATGACAAAGCCTTGACAATATGCCCAGAGTTTGAGATGCCACCATCGGCAATCACAGGAACACCGCTTTTATAAGCAATAGATGCAACCTTGTAAACTGCAGTTGCCTGAAAAGCATGAAGCCAATATTAATAACTTAGCACCTGCAAGCCAGAACATATAATTGAGAACAGGGTAGAAAGCAGGGCTGAAAATTCCCAAACACTTAAATGCAATATTAACAATCTATACAAAGTCAAAACTACTTAAACTTCGTCATTCCATAAGAAAAACATCACCATCTAAAGCAAAATGCAATCCCAATCACTGAATACTATTCAATAAGTCAACACTGTTCAAACAAAATGCAATTCTAATCATTGAATAAGTTAATACTGTACAATCCTTACAACTGAGTAGCAAGACCTCTTCTGCAATTAAGCTCAACCTAATCACTGAAATCAGATGCAAGGAAATGTATTGATGCCACAAAGATATCCCATATAAACCTTTAAGAATTATAGGAAATTTTCCTTAAAGCACGTACAAATAGCTCTTGAGAATGATATCTTACAACTTCTAGCAGAAAATACATATTTAAACAAAATATAAGGACTAAACTTTCAGTATGAGAAATAAATCATTGTAAAATGCAGCAGAAACCATATCTTTAAGTTGACTGTAGTAGAACCTTGTATGCAAAAAGCAATGGTGTAATAATGGTGCTTATTATCAACATAAATAGCACCAACTAAGATGAATCAAATGTGGCCACAACTTTCAAAGCAACTGAAACTTAAACCAACGATTGTAATTCTGAAGCTGCTTGGATCGTGCTAGTAATGATGGCAGGAAAGAAAAGACCGATCATAATGAACAAATAGAAACTCTGAAAAACTTTTAACAAAATTTTCAGCATAATTTTAATAAAGATTAACAGGATTTTCAACTGATCACAATTTTAGCAAAATTTTGACACAATTTTAACAAAGATTAACAATCTTTTTCCAAAAATTAACCAACAAAACCAGCAGTGAACTAATCATTCAATGATTCAATCAACACCAAGAATACAGTGACAATTCAGCAACAATTCAGCAATCATCAACCACAATTTTAGATCTAAAATCAGTAACAACAGAAATTATATGATTGCAAATTAGTAATTACAGTGAAGTAGCATTCAGCAACAACAGAACCAACTGCAACAACTAAAAAACTTCATGGCAACAATAACTTCAGAATCACAACAACAATAACTTTAGAATTCAATTTCTGAACACAAACTCAGCTCAGAATCTTAAAAATTAACTAGAAAATAAAGATGAAACAGAAGAAGACGTGACCTACCGGTGAGACGCCAAGGGAGGAACGGGGGTGACAGAGTGAGCTCGGAAAGAGGAAGGGGAGTGACGGCGACGACAGAGAAGAAGGCGACACCGGCGAACACAGAGAGAGAGCTCGAACAGAGGAGACGGCGACGGAGATTCCCCAGGCGACGCCTATACCCAGCGAAGAAGAGTGGCGACGACAACGAGCAGGGCTGCGGGGCTGGGGGGCTAAATTTCCCTTCAGTTTCAGAGAGGAGGGGTTTGGGGTTGGTGCTGTATTAGATTTTAGGGTTTCTTGTGTTTTTTTCTTTTAACGCATAAAACGAAAACTTAAAAAAAAAAAAAAAACTGTCCGGTTCTATTGGTTTATCAGTTAACTATGGGTTCAACCGATTCTTTGGCTGGTTTTCACTAGACAATTCATGAAATTAACCGAATTAATTTAGTGACCGATTTTTAATTAATTTAGTTAAACCGGTCAGTCCAGTTCGATTTTTAAAACTACGGAAATGAGCGAAGTGGGGTACTGAAGTTGCTTTTGGGGCTTCGGAGTTTATATTTGGGTTATGCTACACATCCAAGCATTTTTCTATCCAAGTTTTATCCAAGTAGGTTCAATACCAACAAAAACAACTCTCATTAAAAAAGCGTCATTACACGCGCTTTATTTTCTTCTCCTCCCCCGCGCTTCTTCTTCTTCTTATTCTTTCAAATACACGCATACGCCATCTTCTTCTTCTTTCAAATTCACGTATACCTCCTCCTCCTCCTTCTTCTTCTTCACGCACGCAGATTCTTCTTCTTCTCCTCCTTCATTATCGTCATCACCAACAACACAAATATTATTTTTTCAATTGAATTGAATAGACTGCAATTGCTAAATTGAATTGAATGGACGCAGGTGTTCTGAATTGAATTGAATTGATAATCTCTAAATTGTAGATAGAGGTGTTTCAAATTTGATTTTATATAATGGATTATGTTTCGTTCAGTCAGTACTATACAATTGTTTCACCATGAGTGCGTGTTCGGTTCATTATGTAAAAAGCTGTTCGAATTTGATTTTATATAATGGATTATGTTTCGTTCACTCAATACTATACAATTGTTTCACCATGAGTACGTGTTCGGTTCATTATGCAGAAAGCTGTTCGAATTTGATTTTATATAATGGATTATGTTTCATTCACTCAATACTATACAATTGCTTCACCATGAGTACTGTGTTCGGTTCATTATGCAGAAAGCTGTTTGAATTTGATTTTATATAATGGATTATGTTTTGTTCACTCAATACTATACAATTGTTTCACCATGAGTACGTGTTCGGTTCATTATGCAGAAAGCTGTTCGAATTTGAATTTATATAATGGATAATGTTCCATTAATTTAGTACTATACAATTGTTTTACCATAATAACATGTTCGGTTCATTTATGTTCTGCACAATTCAAAACTCTTCCTCCTCACTTTCTACTGCTTCTTCATCAGAGAGAGAAGGAGGAAAAGACAAAAAAATACAGCAGCAACAACAACAAAAGAATGACGATAAGGAGAAAACACGTGAAGAAGAAGGAACACGAAAAGGAAAGAGGAGAATGAAGAAGAGGAGGAACGTGAAGAAGAAGACGAAGAAGAAGACGCTCCGTTCGTAAACGAGCGTAAGAAGAAGCGGGAGAAGACGAAGAAGCGCGCGGAGAAGAGAAGAAAAAGAAGAGAAGAAGCGTGAGGTGAGAAGAAAAATGAAAAAAGCGTGTGGTCTAAAATTACTTGGATGAGTTTGGATACCAACATTACTTGAATGTGGAGAATATCTCTTTATATTTTATAGTTGACCATGCTTTCACTAATTCCTGTCCTTTTTTTCACTTGAATTATACAAATATATTTATGGCAAAATCTAATCAAATTAAAAGTTTAAAACTAAAAGGAAGATTCATTCAAATGCTTTCTAAGAATATTAGTTAAGAAAATAATAGGTAGTCTTGTTTTTATTAATACTTATATAGAAAACTTTAAAAATTCATATGAATATACTATTCATTTGTATTTATGAATGTTTAAAATGTTGATAATTCTAATGATAAAAAATAAAACTAACCTTGTATTCATAAAAAATAAATTTCGCTAATGATGGATAGAGACACAAAATTTTATGTTCTTGTATTCTGTTTGGTGATAAACTAGAACAAATTATGAAAATCTAATTTATTCTCATTTTTTTTCATTCAAAAAATTTGAGATGAAAAATATAATAATAAAAAAATATAATTATGAAAAATTAACAAAAATAATAAAAAAGAATGAAAAATAAGTTGTGTTCCTTGTTAGTGTCCC
This sequence comes from Arachis ipaensis, assembly GCF_000816755.2. Classification (NCBI taxonomy): domain Eukaryota; kingdom Viridiplantae; phylum Streptophyta; class Magnoliopsida; order Fabales; family Fabaceae; genus Arachis; species Arachis ipaensis. Next base: position 11,670,109 of record NC_029791.2, on the reverse strand, counting down.
CGTGTCCTTCTTGTCAGGATGGACACAAAATACACTAATTCAGTGTCTTTGGACACACTGTCTCTGTCCATGTCTTTTCTGTCAAACATAATTTTGTGTCTCAGTGTCTATGTCTCAGTGTCTTGTCTTTGTAAATAAACGCAGCCTAAAATTACAAGTTCGAGTCTTCTTATTTTTGAAAATAAAATAAAATAAAAAAATAAAAAATAGATTTCAATGGATAAATTTTTTTAAGACTAAATTCTAATCCAATTCTACTCTAATTCTTAACCCTTGACCACCGCCATTTTTTTGGTCCACCCCTATCTATAGCTACAAACAGTAGTTCAATTACAATACAAACATAAAAAATAATGGATTAAAGTTTCAGATTAGATTAGATTAAACTAAAAGAGGATATTTTAAAAATTTTAGATGATATTGTTGGATTTAGATAATTTTATTTATTAAAATTCATTTTTCATAGCTATAATATTAATTTTATTTTTTTATGAGCAACATTATCAGTACTTTAAATATTTATAGATATAAATGATAGTTTATTTAATTTATATATTTTATATAAACATTGAATTTATAATATCTTTAAATTACACTATTAAGACACACTTAACAAAACCCTTAAAAAGTAATATAATTTTTGAAGTAATAATATTTACTCTTTTTTTGTAATATTGTGAATTTTCTTTTGTTAAGAAGTATGTAAAATGAAAAATATTAAGATCAACTTTGTATCATAATCCTTTATTGGTTTACTTCTACATAAGGCTCCAAAAATTAGTTCGAATCGGCCGGTCAGACCAGTCAAACTGAAAATCGGTAGTTACAATGACTCGGCAATAAAAAAACCGTCTTTTTTAAAAATGGGTCTTAAATCGACAAACCGGCCAAAAATTGTTGGATTCGATCAAACTGGGACTCAACATGGTTTTGAAAACAAGAGGTATACGACACCGTTTTAACAATCACGAAAAAAATCGAAAATGCCCTAACTTCCCTGAGCCCTCTCGCCTCTCTCTCAACGCAGCAGCCTCTGTTCTTCCATCTCGTCGCCGTCTTCAACCAGTCCAGCCACCGTCGTCCGCCGCGCTTCTCCTGCGTCATCGCAATGCCTTTATTCGTCGTGCTTCCGCGTCTATTGCCGAGCTCCCCCCTCTATTTCTCCATACTTTTGTAAAAACTGGAAAATCAATAAGCCATTTAATTAAAATAAAATAAAAATAAAAATAATTTAATTGTTCGGGATTGATTGAAAATAATAAAATATTAAATTCAAAAAATTTGGTGGAGAAAATAAAATTTACTATCA
>NC_029791.2:11658166-11668760 GCF_000816755.2 Arachis ipaensis | reverse complement strand
ATATTCCCAAATAAGAGGCATTCAGCCTCATTACTTAGAAAGGAGAGGGAGAGAGGCACTGAAGTGAAGAGGAGAAGAAACTCCCATTTAACATTATTCACCTTCTTCTTCTCTTGGTCATAACATTCTCTTCGGAGCTCCAATCGTCACACCGTGTGTAATCACGCATTTGTCTCGTCGAGCTCTTTGAATCTATTTGAATAAAGTGGTAAGAAATTCTGAATTTTTTGCCCATTTCTCCCTTCTCCTCATTTTTGCGAATTTAGGTTTTGTGTGTTAAGAGATTTTATGATTTTGATGATTTAGGAAGTACTCTAGTATGAGCTATTACCGGATTTCATCCCTATATGCAGTGGGTAAGGTAAGAAAACTCTAAACTCTTGTGGTTTATTGAATTTGTGAACCCTAGTATTGATTGTGGTGAATTGTATGGGATTAGATTAAAATTCATGTTGAATTAGTAATTTGGAGTGATTGAAGTTGAGCTTTTGGTGGCTAAGTGATAAACCACATGTATACCCCTAGGGACCTAATTGAAAAGAAAAAAAAAAGTATAGAGACCTAATTGAAAATTTAAAAAATTATAAATATTCAATGAAAGGTATTCCTATAATCCCTATTTAATGATTCTACTACATGAAAAATATTCCTATAATCCCTTTTATTTTATCACTATCATTATTTTTCTTATTTATATACAAATTGTACCAAAAATACCTTCTCTTTATTTTTTTGACTTTTAAAATACCTTATCTTAAGAATATATACAAAAAAAAAAGTAATGAATAAAATAAAATAGAAATAGTAGTAATAAGTATAATACAAAATTTAATTTTCATCACTCAAGTATTTATTATGACCAACATAATGAAAGAACTTGCATATGCCATATGGTAACAAGAACCATTGATAGAATAATAACTAAAATTGTTTACAAAAACTGAGTTCTATATAGTTCCTCAAATAAGAGAACCAATTTGACTGACAAAAACTCAAAAATATACATCAAGTATATTGAAGAAATGAATTTTTCTTATGGTAACAAGAACCATCAGAAAGAAATCCCTAAAGGCTGTTTGCTCTAGCATAAACAGATATTCTCAAAAGGTATGTTTTTCATTCCAATTTTAAGAGTTGCTGGTCCATTGAATGGACAGAACTGTCAACTCTTGGGACAGGCTTCACCTCATTAAGTGGATGCTCAAAACTGCTCAAACCTCCTGATGTTGTAAAGAAGAATCCTAAACAAGCAGTAATACAAGTTAGTTTTTGTCGCATGATGTATAATTTGGAATAATATAGTCACCGATTTTTTACATAAACTATGACCATCAACTATTAGAATTAAACCATCAACTATTTCAGAAAAGGCATTTGCTACATCAGTTCTGGCTTTATTACCATATTCAACAGCTCTTTCCTTTGCTTTATGAAACTCCAAAACTAAACTCAATGCAAGAATCAAGAATTTTACATATTTGGTATCCTGTCCTTGATTCAAAATATCAGTACCACTACTTTGAAGAAATTGCAAAATATGTGCAACGGATCCACTATTAAACTCATACCAGAGAATTGATGCAGGGATACAAGTCAGTGCAGCAATGATTTAAAATAACTATTATGTTTCTTTACCCTCTCTAAAGTGGCAAGGGGATTGACTTTTAAAGCATCTGATTGAACAGCTCCACACTCCAAAACCAACTTGAAAAAAAAATGGATAAAAAATGCATCTCTAATTTGTAAGAATTATGTGCTTTTGAGTAACATGAATGTCCAGATCCGAGAATACAACTCTAGAAAATGATAAATCTCCTTCAACGCACAACAAATTAAAATATCATGGACTAACTATAGTAATTCTTTTACTCCTTTTATTGAATGAGTAAATTAAATGACTGATGTGCTCATTTTGCATCAAATACCAAGCTAGTTCACAAAACCATGATGTATATCTATGGTGAAATCCAAGTCCCCATCACTACAGGTATTAAAAATAGAAACACAATCCATTTAAAGCAACATCATCACAGTCACAACAATCAACATTCAAGAATAAACAAAATTCAAACATATAATTTGAAAAATAGGTTCAGAATTGAAGTCATCCCAACTCAGCATACATCCAAAATATGGAAAAGAATCAAGGCAATGATTGTGAAACCATCAACACAATTTATTATTTGAACATGGAAACTATCATAACATAAATCTCCAACTCAAATCTTGCGATGCATCTTCGTATCTTGCTTAATTCCGTAACCCAAAACATGAAAAAGGAACCGTCGATTTATACATCTTCACAAAATTAAACTATTGTAAATCAAACTTTCACAAACCCCCATTAAAAGCAGAATCCATTTACAGGAAAACAGAAGCAGAATCTATCTATAGGAGCACCATCACAGCAACAACAGTCAAACAATGCCATATTTTTTTTAAAAAAAATAACATAAACATCAACTATTAAAACTGAAAAAAGGAGGCTTCTTTCTTTGTCACTTACTTGTAGAAAGTTAGAGTGCAGGGAGATGGAGCAGAGGCACAACGCGAGGACGGGAGGCCAGGCGCTCGGAGGCTTGGCAAGGTGCGGCGCGGTGACTCCAAGCGAGGGCCTTCACCGCGAGGGAACGAAGACGACTTGGCCGGCCAAACAGTGGAGAAGACCTCCGACAACAACCACACAGATGGGCCCAGCGCAGAGGGGAGGCGACGGAGAGCACACCAGCAACCGTCCGTTGCATTCGATGGCAACCACACACGCCGACGACGAACGCAGGAGACGCAGGAGACAAAGCAACTTAGGGTTTCTTTTTTTCTTAGGAATGAAATGCGAGGGGTTCTTTGGGGATGTGGGAAAAATTCAGATAAGGTCACTGAGCCACTACAGTTAAATGGTAAGAATATTCTTTTTTTATCAAGAATATTCTGTTATCTCAAACGTTATACTGACGGTAGGGACTTAATTGAAAAAAAAAATTAAGGTATAGGGACCCAATTGAAAAGAAAAAAAGTATAGGGACCTAATTGAAAATTCGGTGAAACTATAGGGACCTGCAGAGTAATNATATATATATATATATATATATATATATATATATATATATATATTGATCTTTCCGAATTATTAATGTCCTTTTTAATAATCCTATGACCAAGAACAATTTAGATTAAATTATAAAAGATTTATCTCTCAATATTATGGTCCCTATCACAATGATAAATCTCTAAATTTAATCAAGGACTTTATTATATTAACATTTTAATATAATAAAAATAACAAATTATTCGACACATGATTGATTGGATTGTGGTCATACTCCTTATTCCCAACAATCTCCCATTTGCACGAAAGCCAATCATGATAGATTGGATCTTGGGCATACTATTATCACAATAATCTCCCACTTGAACTAGAGCCAATCAATCATGTGTATAATTTTTAATGCACATTTGTGTTTATCAAAACTCTTTTGACCTTAAATACCTTAACTTTTGAGCATATGTGCTTGACTTTTTACAAAATACTCCTAGTGCATAATAAATATCACATTTTCTCAAAACATAAAATCTCTCACTACAATAGTGCATAATTTTATTTTAAGGACAATCCTTATTGAACATGATTATTAAAAAAAATTCTAAGTAACCATTAGATCTATCTTTATAGAATTGCATCATTATACAAATCGGCTACTTTTTCGAAAAGTTAGTTTGTCGATCAAACCTTTTATACTTTCAGAAGAAAGTATATCCTCTATTGAGTAGTAAACAATTATAATAAAAGTAAGTGTACTCCCACTTTTTCTTTGTAGATACAAAGTTTTCCTTGACTACACAAATCAAACTTTAGATTGTCTTGAACTTCATGGAGTTCTATTTGTTCACCTTATCTTTCTTTGGGAGGGAATCCCTTTTCTAAAAAAGAGTTCAACCTCTTATCACAAACACTTTGTCATAGGAAGGGTGATAAAAATGATCTTATTAATTTTTAGGGTAACCAATAAATCTCATTTATTGGACCTAATATCAATTATATTGTTGTGCAATTTCTTAACACATATAAGACATCTCCAAACTCTAATGTTCTTGAGTTTCAGCTTATGCCTTTTTCATATCTCATATTGTTAAACCAGTAATTTCAGAGAATGGAAAAATGATTTCATTTCATCAAGTAATGAATGAGAAATGTTAGGTTTTATATACAGGGGATGGAAGAGTAGAAAATTAGCGTTTTGTAACTAACTACTGTAACTAATCTAATTTTACATAATTAATTTGTAAGTACAAGTGAGTCTAATATCCCCCCTCAAGTTGGAGCATATAAATTGTATGTTCCTAACTTGGACATGAGGAAAAGGAATTGAGGTTTTGAGATGGCCTTGGTGAGAATATCGGCTAATTGATGTTTGGTTGGAATGTGCACTAACTTGAGGAACCCGGTTTCAACCTTCTCGCGAATGAAATGACAATCTATCTCAACATGTTTGGACCTTTCATGGAAGGTTGGATTAGAGGCTAATTGAATAGCTGAAAGATTGTCGCAAAAAAGCATGGCAGACTCAATGGTGATATCCATGAACCTCAGTAAATTGGTCAGCCAAACAACTTCACAAGCAGCATTGGCCATAGCCCTGTACTCGGCCTCTGTTGAGCTTCTTGATACAACAGGTTGCTTCTTGCTTTTCCACGAAATTAAGGAATCCCCTAAGAAAGTGCAATAGCCAGTAGTAGACCTCCTAGTATCGAGGCAGCTTCCCCAATCTGCATCAGTGTAGATTGACAAGTTGAACTTCGAGTTTGAGGAGAAAAAAATGCCTTGACCCGGTGCTGCTTTGAGATATCTTAAGATCTGGTGGATTGCATTGAGGTGTGGAACTCTTGGGTCAGACATAAACTGGGCTAGTTTTGTCACTGCAAATATTATGTATGGTCTGGAGATTGTGAGATACATGAATCGGCCAATCAATCTTCGATAGGCTGATGCATCTTCAACCTTGTCACCTTCTTTGGCCCTCAGTTTAATGTTTGCTTCCATTGGAATCAAAGCTGGCTTGCAGTGTAGGAAATTGGTGTCTTCGAGTAGAGACAAAGTATACTTCCTCTGTGTAAGTGAGATTTCTTTTCTGGATTTTGCAATCTCTAATCCCAGAAAAAATTTGAGATCTCCTAAGATTTTCAACTTGAAGACTGATTGAAGCCTTTGCTGTATTTGTTGTACCATATCATTGTTTGCTCCGGCAATGATTATGTCATCAACATAGACAAGTAAAAAGGTGATTGAGGAGCCTTCTCCTGTAGAGAATAAAGAATAATCACTCTTGCATTGGCGAAAACCATGCTGTTTGAGAGTATAATAGAATTTGTTAAACCACTGCCAGGAAGCTTGTCTAAGGCCATATAGAGATCGAGTAAGTCGACATACAAGTCCTTGATTTCGTTTTGGATGCCCCAAAGGAATCTCCATGTAGACCTCTTCATCCAAACTCCCATTTAAAAATGCATTATTTATGTCCAATTGCACGAAATTCTAGTTTTTCACTGCTGCAATGGAGAGTAAAACTCTGACTGTTGAGACCTTGGCTACTGGACTGAATGTGTCTTTGAAGTCAATGCCAGCTTGTTGCGTGTAACCTTTGGCAACGAGCCTGGCTTTGTATCTTTCCAAACTGCCATCAGCCTTAAGCTTAGCTTTATAAACCCATCTACAACGGATTGCCTTTTTGTTAGGGGGTAGAGGAACCAACTCCCAAGTGTGATTGGATTCCAGAGCGTCCAGCTCTTCCTTCATTGCCTGCCGCCACTCATAGTGATGTACTGCTTGGTGATAAAATTGAGGTTCAGGTATAGTACTGACTTGATAGATTGCTGCATGGTAGATGTGGTTGAGTCTGTGGTTGCTTATGTAATTGGTAATAGGGTAGGGTGTATTAAGGTTGCATACATAGTCATTTAGGTATCTTGGTGGTTGAATGGTCCTGGTGGTTCTTCGGGGTGGGTTAGAATTGGTGGAGGGAGCTGTTTGATGTGAGGCATTTTGGTGGGAGCTAGAGGAGTTTGTTGAAAGGCGTTGTGTGTTCTCTGTGGTAGGAATATTAGGGAGTGTTAAGTCATCAGTGGCTTTTGGGAGTGGAATGTGATCAAACGGGTCAGGGAGTATAAAGGTGTGAGGGCTTTTAGTGAAGGGTAGTGTCTCTTCATGAAAGATGACATCTCTAGAGATGAAGAATTGTTTTGTTTTGAGATTGTAAAGCCTGTAGCCCTTGTAGCCAATAGGGTATCCCAAGAAGACCGTTGTGTCGGCTCTAGGATTAAACTTAGGTCTGGAGTCTGATTTTGTAGCAGCATATGCAAGGCAACCAAAAACCCTTAGAGCTTGATAATTTGGTTGTTTCTGAAAAAGTTTCTCAAATGGAGACTTCATGTTGAGAAGTGGGGTTGGGGTTCTGTTTACTAGAAAAACAGCAGTACAAACACACTCTCCCCAAAAGGCAATGGGGACTTGGGATTGGAAATAGAGGGCTCTGGCCACGTTCAACAAGTGTTGATATTTTTGTTCCACTACTGCATTCTGTTGAGGTTTGTATGGACAAGAAAATTGATGGAGGACTCCTCGTTCCTGTAAAAAATTAGTGATTGCTAACTCTTTGGCATTATCAGACCTGAAGCACTTGATCTTGCTGTTAAACTGGGTTTCTATCAAAGAGTAAAACTATTTCATACATGCTGCAGCTTCAGATTTGTTAGTGAGCAAATAAATCCATGTAAAACGAGTAGCATCATCGACCAATGTAAGAAAATATCTCTTGTCATTATAGGTTGGAACCTGGTAAGGTCCCCATACATCACAATGTACAAGATCAAAAGGACATGAAGACAAATTATTGTTGGATTCAAAAGGAAGTTGTTTGAATTTTGCTAATGGACAGACATGACAATTAGACTTTTTTGTAAGCAAACTATCTTTATTTGAAAATTCTAAGACTGAAGTAAGGGAGTTCAAAACTTTATTTGAAGCATGACCTAAACGAGAATGCCATAACTGTGAATTATTGCACAAATTTATGCTATGGTTATCTTTTTGTATTATCAATTGGTTGGAGAGAATTGAAGCTTTTAGGATGTATAAGCCTTCATCAAGCTCACCCTTCCCAATATTCTTCTGTGACTTGCTGTCCTGAATAGTGAAATTACAGGGGTTAATTGTTATTGTGAGTGTAGTGGCTTTAAGGAAGGAAGATACTGAGAGCAAATTGACACTAAAGTCTGGCACATATAAAACATTTTTTAAGATGATGGTTGAACTGATAATGACAGTGCCAATGAACTTGGCTTTGAATTTGGCATTATTGGGGAGTGAAACAGAATACTTCTGAGATGTGTGGACTGAATGAAAAAGGGGCAGATCACAAGCAATATGGATAGTGGCTCCACTATCAAGAATCCAATCATGTTTTGATAGTTTTGATCTTCAGATTGAGGTGTTGAGGACAATACCTGCTGGAGTAGATACTTCAGTTGCTGCATTTGCTGGTATTTCCTGAATCTTGTGACTATTCAACAAGTTCATTAACTGCTGGATCTGAGTTGCGTTCAAAGTCAGGCTTGAATTGGATTCTGGACACTGTGCCTCAGTGACGTTATCAGTAATATTGTGTGCAGATTGTCTAGTTCCTCTGCCTTTGCCATAGCTTGGTGGATAACCATGTATTTTGTAACATTTGTCCACTGTGTGTCCAAGCAATCCACAGTGTGAGCACAAAGGTCTATCCTTCTTTGTGAATCCCCTTCCTTTCCCTGAGGGATTTAGTATGTTCTGGTTTCTTGCTAAGAAGGCAAGTTGATTCGAGACTGATGAACTCCCCAAAGAGCAGTGTTTCTCTTCTTGAACCACTAAGGACAGAACTTTGTTTATTGCAGGTAAGGGCTCCATAACCAAGATTTGGCCTCTGATTTGCGTGAAAGAATCGTCCAAACCATGAGAAAGCAGTGCATATACTCAGCTTGCAAGAATTCTTGAAGCAGTTTAGCATTTCCACAATTGCATTGGACTGGGCGATAAGAGTTCAATTCCTCCCAAAGGACCTTGATCTTCGTGAAGTATTGCGAGACTGTTAGGGCACCCTGACGTAAATTCATCAATTCCCTTTTGATTTCAAAAATGCGAGGGCCATTTCCATATTGGAATCTTTCTTTAAGATCATTCCAAAGCTCTTCAGCAAAATCAGCATACACTAACGAGGTAGCAATCTCTTTGGACACAGAATTCAAAATTCAGGTACTTACCACATTATTGACACATTTCCAAGTCTCAAATTGCTCTGGATCGAGTGCAGGATCAGGTCGGGAAACGGTTCCAGTAACGAAACCAAGTTTGCGTTTTGCATTTAGGGCTTTCTTCATAGCACGGCTCCAAGAATGATAGTTCTCCTCCATAAGTTGTTGTGTTACTAACACCAAGCTCGGTTGATCAGCCAGAGCGAGAAAGAAGGGGTCCGCCATTGATGCAGAAATTGGTAGCAAGAAAGGGAAAAGAAAGGTTCTAGAAGAAGCTTGAAGAGGATAGAGGAAGTGGTGTTGAGAGCGGAAGATTAGAAAATTTCTTCTGATACCATGTTAAACCAGTAATTTCAGAGAATGGAAAAATGATTTCATTTCATCAAGTAATGAATGAGAAATGTTAGGTTTTATATACAGGGGATGAAAGAGTAGAAAATTAGCATTTTGTAACTAACTACTGTAACTAATCTAATTTTACATAATTAATTTGTAAGTACAAGTGAGTCTAATACATATGGATAAAAAAATTGATTTAGTGAGAGAGTTTGTTAATTTAGCAACATTTCTAAAACGTAGTCCAAATATTTAACAAACAGTGATCCTCAGCTAAATCAAATTCCATGTTTCTTTAAACATGATGGAGTACATATAGTACTAATATTTGTGCATTAAGAGAATCTCATTCTCTATTCAATAAAATATCAATTAGATATTAGAGATTTTACTTTAAACTCTTATAATAAAAATACTCAATATCTTTATTATTAGTCAAATCAACCCTTAAGAGCAATTTTGAATCGCATCCTCAATATTCATGTTGAATTTTTCTAAAAAGATCACAAACCTTAATTATATTAAGAAAAATTTTGTTTGTAACAAAATAAATCTCCAAAAATTCTTGCAAGAACAATTCTCACTAAAACCATTTGGCTAATGGCATTCCAACTTCTAAAGTTGTTTAATTCAAAATATATTGTCCAATACTCCCACTCGTTTAAATAAAATCTTTGATAGTCATACTATCTTACTTTGAGCACCATACATCTTCTCAAGATGTATGTTCAATAATAAATAGTGGGTATATGCTTTTGAAATTAGAATTCATGGTTGTCAAAACAACTCATATTATGGTAAAATAATATTTTAGATACTTCACAAGTACTGACTATTTCATCACTAAATTTATTGGACAATATTATTTTAATAGAATTATCATGTCCATGATAATTCTTTCATACATAAGAACAATTCTCAATGTATAGTCAATTTATTACTTTCAAGTATGCTATACAAAAGATGGACATATTTAAAAATTTAAAATATGAAAGTAAATTAAGAAATTTATATTTCTGCTAAAATTATTTAGAATCATGAATGAGTGCCTTGGTTGTCAAGTTGTTACTCATACTTATTTCAAATAAATATGATTAAATTGTATCACATACAATTATAATCCCAAATAATTATCTGGTTGTCAGACAATTATTTAACTGAATTATATTTTATACCCCTAAGTTGTCTAGGTTCAAGTATAAAATTAATTCTCCTTATACATTATCATATGCATAAATAATTTCTATCTGTGAGTACAAGTCTTCTGGTTGTCAGGTTGCTCCTTGTAAACAAGAGATAAATTTATTTTTGGCAAGCTCCTAACTTTTAGGATTTATCTCAATTGTTAGAGAATTTCTACCAGTATTCATGGATTAAATTTTATATTCCCAGGTTGTCTAGGTAAAAATATAAAATTAAATCCTTAATACATCAAATGTATACACTAATTATTATCTTGAAAATAAAACTCCTGGTTGTTAAGCCGCTCTTTATAATCAAGAACATTAGAAAAACTAATTTCTAAAATTATAGTGTTCAAAATACATCAATCAAATCAAAATTTGATTTTTCATGTACTAACGTTTAGCCTTAAAAAATTATCAAATCAAATTTGACCTTTATATATATACTTAAATATATAAGAAACAAACAAAAGATATTTTGTATCTTATTCCTTTTATTGTGATCAAAATCACAATAAAATTTAATAAATAAGTAAAATCAAACAAAATATTTGATTATAAATATAACTATTATATTAAAAAAATGATAATTTAATCACAATTAAATAATTAACATTGAAATAAATTAACTATTAATTTATTAAAAAACCATCTCAATAGAAATAACTGCATCACATGCTTAAAATTTTTTTTGAATTAATCCTATTAATTCACAAATTTAAAAAAAATAGGAATAAAATTTAAACACAAAAGCCAAAGCTCTGATACCACTGAAGGATTACCATGTGTTCATAACA